>NC_056745.1:579839678-579882178 GCF_019279795.1 Protopterus annectens | reverse complement strand
CAATACTGTCATCTTTATACATGTTTTTTGGATAACATGTTTTTATTTGGGATGGCCCTAAAGAAATAATTCCTCAATTTTTGGATTATATTAATAGCACATCTTTTTTTAAATTTACACATGCAATAGGTGAGGAAGAAATTGCATTCCTGGATGTGCTTCTATCAAAGGATAGAGTGAATGATAGATTTGTTTCCAGGATTTTTAGAAAAGAAACATACCTGAACACTTTACTGCATTTTTCTAGTGCACACCCCTTTAAGCAAAAGTGGGCTGTGGTGAAGGGTCACTTCTTCAGGGCAGCAAGAATGGTGTCCACCATGGAATTTTTCTTGAATGAATGTGACCTTCTGAAAGGTATGTTTCTTAAGCGTGGCTATCCCTGCTCCCTAATAGATGAAATTATGCTAGAGGTCCTGAATAAAAGAAAAAGGGGACATTTTGTACCCATTGTAAGAGAGGTACAAGTTTATCCAAATGAGGTAAATCCTACTGGCCTGGAGGGAATTTTGTCAACTGATAACATGGATTTGGTCCCTGTGGGTAGTTCCAGTAATAATGAAAAAAGTACTGATGTGGAGTATAAGAATTCTTTCATCACCACATTTTGTGTTAACAGTAGGCAAATAACTAACATACTGATGTAAAACTGGCAAATCTTAAAATTTGATAAAGATTTATGGGATTTTATTACTGAAAAACCTATTATTGTTTACAAGAAAGGGATGAATCTGAAAAATGTGTTTGAGAAACAGGTGGTTTCACAGACTACTGGTTCTATGAAAAACTATTGTTTTTTGCTCATATTGTTCATCAGTAATGGAGGTTTCAGAGGTAACCATTAATAGTTATAAGGTGAAACTGCAAAATAAATATTCTTGTTTGTCAGAGAGGGTGGTATATTGTGCCTTATGCATTTGTTGTGCATGTTTTTATATAGGTAAAACTGACGGGAAACTTAACTCACGTGTATATGAACATTTGAGCAATATTAAACTTAAAAAAGAGATAAATGCCCTGTCAAAACACTGTGCAAAGAATGAAGGACATTGTTTTCAGTGTAGAGTACTGGAAACTTTACAGCTAAATGAAAGGGGTGGAGTGTGGTCTTTATTATTAGAAAGACATGAACTGATCTGGCAGCTATGCTTGAATGCTACACGCTGACCAGGTTTGAATGGGCAGGTTTCAATTAGTAGTATTTTAAAACCTAAAGCATTGGAGACGTATCTCTCAACCTGGAAACATAAAACAATCTGGACAGAGGCCCATGAAAAGTAGGAACAACTGGCTAAAAATCTGTACGCTGATTAACATAAAGTTTGCATACAGAATTATATAATCCTGCCCACTCCAGTGGAATTGTGGGACACCAGCATTCAAATGCAAATTGAAGAATAGACAAAACATTAAACACAAAATATAACCACTAAGGTATTCAGTTTACCTATTGCTTGACTTGAATTAAGGTCAATCTGTGTATATCAATCTAGATTGGAAAAAGTCATGTGAGAAAATAGGTGTGTCTTTTGACAAGTCCGCACAGCCAAGGTCATATGTAATCTATACCAATGACAGAGGTAGAGTATGGAGAAAGTAATGATACATCCAGACCATTCCTGACATGTCTAAAGTGTCCAAAGTAAATAGACAATCAAAAATGGATAAGCAAATACTACACCTCGGAGAATCTGGCGAATCTAAAGAAATGATAAATTCCAAGTTGGTGGTTGAGAGTCTAATGATTGACCTAGTCATACTCCCACCTAAAACAAACATGTTGCCAAGGAATGACATATTTGTTCAAGAGAAACATTTTACCTGAGAAAGATACTTTAACCCAATGGCTTGTCAAAAATAACTAGCCCTTCACATTCACAGCCTGTTAAAGTTATTTCATGAATGTGTGAGTCAGGCTTCCAGTAAGATACTGAGACTTGTAATGGTATAGAAAATGAATACAAACAAATGTAAACATACCAGTTTTTTAATTTAGTTCTGTTATTCTGAAATATAACATGAAGCATGACAAACTCTTCCCTCACAATACCCACAGCATGATACATTAAACTTTTACTCCTTTAATTTTAATTTATGGTTACAATACTTTCCGGCAAATTAACATTTTACATCTCTACATACTTTGTTACATTTGTGTTTTCACTCTCTCAAAGGAGTCCAGCAAGTTAATGTGCACATCATATGTAGTTTGCATGCAAAAGTGCACACATACATATCGCTTGGTTAGTTTGGGGATGCTACTTCGTTTACAGCACTCACCACTTCTTTCACATAAAGATGCAGTACCGTGCACTATATTCACAAAATGCGGTATTTCCTAATGTGCAAAAGCTGTAATAGGGGTGGGTGCCATTTTATTGAGCAAATTAACAGTTAAATAATCAGACGTGGCTGGCAGACAAAACAATTTGGATAAACAAATAGAATTTGCTTGGTGATTATACCTCTCAACGTCTTAGATAAGAAGTCTGGACAAAGCCATAAATAATGGGGGGACAAAGGCCCAAAAATACAGATACATTTTAAATATTGCTTTTACAAACTTAGAAAGTTGATAGAATAGCAGGTTTTGGGTTTGCATGAATTTTCTGAATGGTTTAAAGCCTGAAAATCAAATGTCTGTCATTTTCTGACTTCAGTAATTAATGATTTGCCAGAATAACACAGTTTTATGAAAAATGGACTAACAACATCTATGAGGCAAAAATCTGGGCATTCAGCAAAAATATGTACAGTTGAGAGGTATGCAACTACTTGTAAGGCAAGTATACTGTACATCTATTTCTGTAACCCAAGCAAGCTCAAGAGGAATACTTGGTAAACTGTTATAAAAATAGTCACCTGCCTAATTGTAACCCTTAATTATTTATCTATCTCAATAAGGTTCTGCGAGGCATTATTTACAACAGGACATTTCGACAAATTTCTTCTCATGCCAACCAATGGAAACCAAACACCGATTTTTTATTCAGGTGCACAGGCAGTTTGGAATAAGTCAGTCCTAGACAGCTTACCTTTCCTAATCAGCTACTGTGTGGCACTCTGTGTTCCACATATTGGCCTAGGTTGCTTCCAGTCCTACAGAATTTTTTGCTTTATGGCATTATAGGGAGGTGATAAAGTACCTAGTGTCCTCTCACATATAGTAGGCCCAGCACTTTCAAACACAGTAATTGTAAACACAACATAGAGTACATACTGCTCTGTACATCAACTTGTGACAGCCGTCACCTATAAGCAGTGCAGCATACAGCTGGAGGATGGAATAGTAAGAGAGGAAAACAGACTTTTCTGTTGCAGATGTAACTCATACAACATAAAGTCGCAGGGTTGAGTGCAAGGCTTGGTTTGTTTTGAAGTGGAGCTGATGCACATTACCTATGTCTGAGTCACATAAGGCAGCTATTAACAAACATGTCCAATAAGTAGACAAGTTGATTTCTAAGAGTTGTACACAGTTTCTAGCTCAAGTACATACATATCATATAAAATACTTGCATACCAAAAAAATATATTAAATTTTCAGAGTCTTTACCTTTGAAACCTAGTTCTGAAAGTGCATACCCATGAAAGCTTCTGGTGGTTCTGGTAAAAATGAATGCAGAGACAGTGTGCTTGTCTTTGAAGACAAGCAGTCTGGCTGGAGGTAGTAGTGATACGGTTGGTGTTTAATTACCTGGGGTCTGCAAGCTACAAGCTGCTAGGGGGAAAAAAAGACCCCAGCAGGATGTGCTACATAAACTCACTTTGCTGTACTTAGGTTATTTAATTAAAGATACATCTGCCAGCTTATTAATGGAAAGGGTCATTATACTGCATTGTTTTATAGTAAGGGATTGACAGATGGCATGCTCAAGGTTAACTGGCCAACATGCTTCTTGAATTAACCATGTACTTTAACAATCCTGACCCAAAATATTAGGATATTTCAAATGGTATTAGTGCCAAATAAGGTTGGAATTGTATTTGCTTGTGAGTATCGGTGGCTTATGCATCTATCCATTCATTTGCTGTGTGAAAAAAATAGAAATCATGAATGATAACAAGCTAACCTAACAGAAATGGATAACTGGTCCATCTGCACCATTTATTTCCAGTATTCTTGCACTAGATAAGCCCATAATTATTTCTATATCAGTGCTGACTTCAGCCGCAACTTCAACTTTTAAATAAAAATAAAAAAAAAATAAAAAAATTGGGAATTGAAGGGGCCACTCAGAAAATCATGGCATCCGCGGTGGTGGTGCTGTGGTAGCGTTGTTGTCTCACAGTAAGACGCTGACCGGTTCGACTCTCAGCTAGAGCATCTTCTGTGTGGAGACATGCGTGAATGGGCATACCTTCGTTGAAGGTTGTGCATTAGGGCTGGCAACTCAGCACGTAAAAATCAACTACCAATCATTAGCGGACCGGAGTTCCGCTGTGGCGACCCCTAACCGGAAAAAGCTGAAAGACACAACAACTCAGAAAATCATGGCACCCCATTATTTTGCCCTCAAAACTGGCAAATACCAAGGAATTCGGTACGGTTGAGAGGTATGATTGGCAAGATGACTTACATGATTCTTTTGAATATGAATGAAGACATAAGGAACTTTTTAAAGATAAACATGCACATATATGTATATGTATATATTTTATTTTATGTAGAGCTGATGTAAAAAAAAGTTTTTTTAAAGCATTTTTAATCATGAATGGAATGGGGGGGTCTTAGTATGCTTTTGTAATGCTTGACAATTTTAAGGGGTGTATATAAAGCTGAAGTTTTTGGTGCTGGCAGTTTCATCTGATGAAGTTTCTTTTTGTATGAAACAAAAGCAGTTATCATTTTTTATGAATAAATAGTGATTTGTACTTCCAAGGTCACTGTGGATTTGTTCAGATATAACGTGTGTGGAAATACTAAGCTTTGTTTTTGCAGTCCATTTCTACAAGTGTGAGTTAATCAAACTACTTTCTTTTCCTGAAGGTAGCTGGATTCTTCCATTTTGTGAACGGTTGTTCTTGGTTTTTGTCATCTGACTATAACACTGCTACATAATTACTCACGTCTATACCGACTGACCTGCAAAATTCTTGCTTCCCAGTAATCCAAACACTATACAAACCTAAACTAACATCTAAACTAACATCCATCTGACATCTTCATCATAAACTTAAGCTACCATTCAAACTTTTTACAAAGCAGTAGGACATTGCAGGATTTTTATAAAACCAGATCATCTTATGTAAAAGTATTTCAATGATGCCGATTGGTAGTTAATAAAAATAAGTTTCCTGACAAGAAAGCCGTTTCTGATGTCACTAATAGCTTAAAACAGCTTCAAATGTCAGGCAAGTGGTTACCACAGCAAGTAGACTATTGAAATGTGGGATGCTGTGCTGTTTCTCTTCAGAGTTCTAGCCTAGATTAACTTCATTGGAAAAACAATGGATATGGAACTTCTGGTAAGAGGATTTTTCCTCTCCTCATGAAATTCAACTGTAGGAAGTTGATTTACATTTTGCTGGAAAAATAATTTATTCACTAAGTCCAGTTCATTGCCCTCAAACATAGGATTAAAGCTAAGCACTGTCACCAACAATTAAAAAGACATTATTCATGGTTCTGACTGGGTAGAGGCTCAGTCTGGTAATGACAATGAAATGAATCCCTCTGCTGAGGTCCAGTTTCATCAGTATGATTTTTCACATTTCTTTGAAAAGGGTTGTATAAATGTTCATAGAGAGAGAATAGTACAGATTTTCTGGAATTAAGCTGCACAAGGCTGTGTGTATGCTAGCTAAATTAAAAGACCAAAAGAACTTGACAGCACTTGGTGAGATCAGGTTTGAAAATGAAAGTTATTTATAGGGCTGTCGGTATCCTGATGTTTGCCGTTGTTATACTGGTTCAGAGAAATGTGATAAGGAGTGCAGTCTAGATAGAAGAATTTTCTGACTTCAACTTACACATGATGGTCAAAAGATAGTTTGTGTTAAATGAAAGTACCCAAATCTGTGGTTGAGTTGATTTTAAGGGAGAGTGGCTTTGATATGAATGAAATGAACTAGGGGATTCCTGCTTGCTGAATAAAACCACACTTCATTTTTGGCATTAAGCTTAAGTCCATGGTTAGTGCAACAGGCATTAGTCTATGTATGTCTTTAGGGGAATATTTGATAGCTCTCAAGGGGGACCTAGGACAACGCCTTGGTGAACTTTACTGGTGAATTGTCTTTATTATGCAAAAGATGCGAGTCCTGTAAGATAGTTAGATATCCAGCAGACAGAGTAAGGATTAATGTTGAATTGTGCAAGTTTGTTGATAATATCTGCATGGGGAATTGTAGTAAACACCTTAACTAACTTTAGATAAGAAGTAGAGACTGTGCAGCCTGTGTATAAGGCTTCTGATACCTTGTCAAAGAAATTGATTATACTGAGTTAATGGGACCTAAAAAAAGCCTAATTGGTTTGGATAGAGAGAATGAAGGTTTCCTTTGTCGTCATTTATGATCGCTGCTCTGAACTTACAGATGACAAGCTGTTGACAGCGGTCGCACTGTGCATACAGCTTATCTTGATCTGGCCATGGCATTTAAGACCATCGCCCATGTTTGCATAATTAATAAACTTATATGCATTTCAGATAGATGTCTAGGTTGTAAGATGGGTAGCAGAATGCTTAAAAGACAGAAACCAGCTAGTAGCAGGGCAGTGTTAGAGAACATGAAGTTGATAAGTGGTGTCCCACAAAGTTCAGTGCCTGCTATTTACTTCTCTGTGACCTACTGACTAAAAAAGATGATCTATGGCCAACCAAGTTTGCAGCTGACTGTCAGCTGAGAGTCATTGTCAAATCCCTTTCTGACACAGGTGCCCTCCAGCAGGAACTTACAAATGTAAATGCCTGTTGTATTGCAAATGACCTTAAATAAATGCTAACAAATACAACATTTTTGCATTTAGCGTTTTTAGTCTTTGATAGAAATTATTAGAATTTACTGATAGAGATAATAGGGGGAGTGAAAGTTAGGCAGGCATTGGGTGGCACTGATGGTTACATTGGAGTTGTGAAATTGCAACAAAACTTGTTGGCAAGGATGTTAATGATGACATCAGGATCAAACTAAGTGGAAATATTGAATATTAGGTCAGAGAAGAAATGAATGTCTAACGAGATTACTGATATTGTTGAAGAAAATTTTGTGATCATCTTTGGTAGAAGTAGTAATTTGTAAGTAGTCTTAACATTTTTAATAGAGTATTTAGAGATTTTTGCTAACCAATTTAAAATACCTTTATGGTAAGGGGAGGAGGATTCTTATATAAGGCCAGCATTTTCCTCATTCTGTTGTACAATTTATCCAAAAGGTAGTTTCACCATAAGGGTTTATGGCTGAATTTGTCATTGTACTTTATAGCATGTGCAACAATAACTCATTGCAGAATGGAGTAGAATTTGGATTTAAATGCAACAGTTTGGGCAAGAAGCTCAGCAGGAGGAGGATTAAATTGAAACAAATCCGGGTTATCTGAAAACAATCGGAGGTTGGCTTTGGAGCATGCCATAAATATAGTACAGTTCATTTGGAAGGTGGTTTTGATTCTGAGGGAGGTGATGGTGACCTGGTGGTCAGACCTAACTAGAGAGGGTGTGACACATGATAGGATGCTGGCACAGGCAGTATTTTGATGAGGGCAAGGAGATCAAGAAGGTTTACAACCCTAATTCAAAAATGTATGACCCAGTATAGAGAGAGATGACATTTACAAAATCCTGGAACCATTGCACTTATTTATTATTGGTTATATAGGTGTCTCATGACACGGAAGATGAGCTGAAATCACCTAGTAGCAATCTTTGGGTTTGACTGATGTTTTTACAAGTAATTCAAGCATAAATCTTGATTTGCAGGAGACAGTTATAGTGGACCAATAATTTGAGAGGATATGGTAGTTAATTTTATGAGTGACAATTGCATTAAATATGTTGAGGTTACTGTGGTGTGTAATTTGGCATGAGATTTGTCTCATGGATAAATCACGAGATGTCACCTGAAGTGTCCATTGGGTCTGAGTGATTAAGTGTTGAACCCAGTTGCTGTGGAATGGTTATTAATGCAATGAAACCAAGTTTCTGTCATGTTATACATATGGATATGACTGAGGGCCTGGGAGACTTCAGATTTGGACATTTTCTTGTTTAAACTATTAGCATTAAGCAGTCCAATCTTTGATGTAAGCTCTTACTAGATTTTGCCTAAAAAAGGCACTTTAGGGACCATAAGGGTTTTAGCCAGTATACAGAAGCTGTGGGAGGACAGGAGCAATCCATCTCTGGCACACAGACTGGCTGTGTCAGCCACCTCCTCTCACACTCACACAGATCCCTCTTGTATAATACCAACTACATAACTGATAGTTAAAGCCAATTTTACAGCAGCTGTTCAGTTCCCTTACTTTTTTAAGGGAACGGCAGGAAGTTGCCAGGCCAGCCACAACATGAAAAATTCTGTTTTAAATATCACCATATATATAATCAAAGTGGAAAAGACTACAGCAAACTGTGGCCAATACTAATATCCAATAGAACAAAAAAACAAACAGCAGAAGCGTTTCACTAATTTAATATAAAACAACATACAGTACAAAGCTTTTGGGTTATCCCTTCATCGGTGTGATACACTGATGAAGGGGTATCCCGAAAGCTTTGTACTGTATGTTGTTTTATATTAAATTAGTGAAACACTTCTGTTGTTCATTTTTTTTATTTTATTAAATACCACCATATCAGATATGTGACTGCCCAGTACTTCCATTAGAAATGGTCGTATTGCAGAAATGTGTACAATAGTTGTTTGCTTTAATCAGTTAATCACTAGCCATTATTGCTTAGACTAGAGGCCAGGAGTCAGTCTTCCTTTGGTACAGTGTACTTCTTTTTTTCAACTGTTCCTTCTAGCCTGATTGTTTTTCTGCTTGGGATTCAGTCTTCCTGTATTCACCAAGGAGACCCTGACACTTTACTGCTTGGAATTCATCCTAGTCCTCTACTCACCAAGAATGAGTCCCTAATGTTGGATACAAAAGCTACAGTCTTTCTTTATCAGTCAATTTACTGCCTTGGTGGGCAATAAATACCCACCTTCCATCCCTTTGCAGTTATGAAGCATTTACATCATGTACATGTCAAATCTTTATTTTTTTATTAATCCATGTAGGAAGTATGTTTGTTTAATGGCTGTGGGCAGACTAACAGTCTCCGGGACTAGGCATTGTTCTCATATTGTGAAGAGTGACATCACAGCATGCACCAGCATAGGGCAGTTGTACCTCACAAGTGTGAGAGTTTCAGAGAAAAATGAAATCCCATATTGGAATGGAAAAGAGAATAAGTCAAGTATGTACCACTTGTTGAACACATGAATGTGCATTATTTCCTTATTTTATGCGTTGAAAGGCAGGTGAGAACTCAGTGGCTTCTCAGATTCATATTGATTAGACTCAGCAGCAACTCAAGTATATTCTTCTTCTGTTAGTAAAGGAGACTCTTACATTGTATTGTGGTAAACAAATTCAAGTCACATCACCATGTCATATTATGACTACAGATGCCTCACTTTATGGTCGGGAACCCACTTTGATTCTGACAATTCAGAGTTCTGCTTAGGATTTGCCAGGTGCCTCACTGTATAGTAACATGGAGATAGTGTGTCTGAAGGAATCCTTTCATATTTCTTTGGCAAAATCCACAAAAACACAGGCATGTGATACCAAACCAAGTGAGGAGGGACAGATCCTAAACTGCTGTGTAATATCACCCTAATACTTGGAATAGATTGTGGAAGAGAATCTGACATTATCTTTCAAAGCATTTGAATTTAGCTGCAGTCTTACATAGCAGAATGATCTAGAGAGAGAGAAGTATTCTTGCATATAGTCCAAAAATGTGGTTACCCACAGGAAATGCCACCAAATAGAACACAGACCCCTATGTATTACAATTTAGAAGTCCCAGAACACACAGAGTAGATGCCTTGTTTTTCCTCTGCTGTTTGCATTTTCTCCTACCTACTTGATTCAGATGTGCTCACATCTTTATTAAATTATCACTTCTGACATAGGCAAGTATACATTTATATAAATGAAATTAACCATATTGACATATTTTCAGTTGCAAACATGATATATCACTTATAATCTATCCTGTCATTGGCAGTCAAACTTTACAAAGCTCATGCATTTCCTACCTTCCCTTAAACCTTATCCTTCTCCACAACAGTAGTTGCATGTATTGTTCCCACATCTCCCATTTTTTCTATGTAATTTGCTCCTACCATTTTCTAAAGCTGCCACTTCAAGTTTTATCTCTGTTGCTGTATCACTATTAGTACAATTGGTTTAGACTTTGATTTTCATTTTCTAGTAATTGCTTTTTTTGGCAGTCACCAATATTTAAACTCAACAACGCCTTGCATATGTCTGGGCAATTCTGATTCTGTATTATAGCACAAAAAGTAATTTCCTTACTTACTACAATTTGCTCACCCAATATTTCTGTTAGAGTAGTCTGCAGGGAATTTTTAAATTTAAGTTTGCCAACTCATTACACTCTCAAAAATGTGTTCCCAATTACCTCTTCTTCATCACATTTCCAACATTTGCAATCTACATCAGGAGAATTTCTTAGATTTTGTTGCATATTTTGGACCCATACATATATCCCTCCATTGTTTATTTGTAAATTACTTATCCCGTTTGTCTTCCCAAACCTTTCTAATCTCCTCTGATTGATTCCTGTAGTTATCATGCAATATTTATATGTTCTGCTAATTATCATTTATTTTTTTAAATAGCAGCTTCTGCTCTAGATACTACTATAAACTCTACCAGCACTGGTCTTTCACTGAGGATCCCCCTCTTTATATCTCTTTGCTTGTACTCTATCAATCTTTGATAGGAAAGACATTCTCTAGTCTACAGTCCATATAGATTCTTGGCCACTTCCTATTATTTTACCTTTCCCTTTCTTATTATTTACTCACACACAGTACCTTGATTCCTTTGCCAGTTTTCCAGCCAACTTTTGCCTGCACTGTGTACACTTAACTGCAGTCATCCCCTATCAACAGAATCTCCTTTCTCCATCCCCTTGTTGGTTTATTTCTTTGAATACTTTCTGCTGTTTTATGAGTATAATATTCTGTATGGTTATTATAGTTCTCCTTAAGGAACTGCATCCAAAATACCAGTCTCTCTTTGTTTCTTGAGCTTCTCCCTTTTTTTCATCATTCCTTTCCATTTTGAATTATAGCTTTCTGCTTATGCTGTGTATTTGAATCACCTTGTTTTATTTGAAGGATTGGCTTATCCCACTTGACTTTTGCCCTCTTCCCCTCGCAGATAAAATCTTTCAACTCTTTAATAATTACTATCCACAACTTTTCCTCTGGTTGATAAAAATATGCCTGACCTATGTATAAAACTTAAGGGACTAAAAACATTTTCACTGCTTCTGTCTTGCTATCCATTTCCATCGACAACAGCTTCCAGTTTCTCAGTTTTTGTATTATCTTTGGTTTAGTCTCTTCCCACATATCCTTAGCTGCTATAACAAAATCCTTTTTAATCCACATTCCTAAACACTTCATTTTATCTTGTCACCATAAATATAGGTATTGTTAAACTAATTTGTGTGTTGTTGCATACTTTACAGCTATTGCCTTTGTTTTATCTTCATTAATTTTGTATCTTGAAAAGAGTTGAAACTATCTCAGAATGTTCTACAACACTGAAATGTCCCTTTCTGGTTTTATCAAGTATAAACTTTCCCAGTTAACAAATGTAAAATAAATAAATAAATAAAATTACTAGCTGTTCATATTTGTTCATATTCATAACATTGTATATTATTGTTTAAAGCTTTTATTTTTTGATCCATGTATAAAATTTCATTATAAAATATCATTATTCCTGTCAGCTGGAGCTTTTCTCCTCCGGTCGCCACTGAAAAAGGGCCATACGGCTCAGCTGAACCAACACGGTTAACAAATGTCAAATAAATAACAACTGGTTAACATATGAGCTTAAAGCTCTTGTGCAACTTGGAGACAAGACATGGCATTCCTGGAAAGCACTTCCTACTACTATAAATCGAAAGTGTTATTCCCAGCTAACAAACTATATGTTGTTCTAAAAGTCAACTGATAAAATCATACCAAATGTTATTAATAAAATCACACAAAAACTTCTGGAAAGATGTTAACCATCTTACTGGATGGAAGAGCCTTCTCTCCATGAATTCCACATACTCTCAAACTTTATGCTTCTGATTTTGTTTTTCATTTTAGCACATTTGCAGCTCTTTATCTAGCCAATTCCAAACTTCATCTGTCACTACCACATCTCCACTATACATAACTTTACTTTACTTCAGAACTATCACATCCAATGACATTGACCATCTGCTTGAATAGATTAAACTTGATGACCCTCTGGTATAGGCAACCTTCACCCATAATTTATTTATCACTGTAGAGGCAACATCATAAGTTCCCCCCCAAATAAAGCACATCTACAACCTATGTATTATGCTTAATATTATGCTTAATATCTGAAAAAATGCCATAGCAAAACTCATTCCCTCCAATCCATCACATTTTTGGCCCATTTATACTCTCCCTAGCTTAGAAAATATTCTGGACAAACTAGTTTACTTGCAACTCACTCAGTACATTAACCAGCACCACTTTTTCTCTAAAGCAGCATGGCTTTTGGCATTGTCACAGTACATCCACATCTATCTGGACACTCAGCAACAGCATTCTTCTTGGAATGGACAAATGCCTAATTACTGGAGCTGTTTTTATTGACCTCACTAGAGCCTTTGATCTTGTTGATCTCTCATTTCTCCTAGACCATCTCACTGAAATAGGCATTAGTGATGATAGACTGCCCTGGTTCAAACCTACCTGTTTTAACTGTCACTTCTCAGTTAATTTCAGTTCCCCAACCTCTCCATCAGTCCCTATGCAAAAAGATGTCCCCCAAGCATCTATTCTTACACCTCTCCTCTTTTCTATCTATATTAACAAACTCCCTTTTAACGTATCCCATATTTCTGTCCTGTTTTATACTGATAACATAGTCCTATACTGCTCCAAGCACTCTGTCTCTTTTCTTGAACTCGAACTTCAGACTGACTTTCATGCCCCTATTCAATGGGTCAGTGATAAACAACTACTTCTGAACTCCTTTAAAACAGAAAACAATGCTTTTTGGCAATAGGCAAAAGCTCGCTTTTATCTCCAGGACTCTAAAATCCTTAATCATTGTGATAACACTATTGAAAATGTCACTTTATTCAAATACCTAGAGGTTTGTTTGGACCCCTTTTTAAATTTCCAACTCTACCTGGACTACGCACACAAAAAATAAACTCTCCTGTTCTAGGCTAATAGGATCTCCCCTTTTCTAGCCAGACACTGTAGATATACCATAAGTAAAGGTATCATACTGGCTCAGCTAAATTACTGTCTCCTGCTAAATGCTACAGCCTCTAAATGAAATGTATTCACCATTTGCATATCTCAAAGCAGATTCATCACGATCTCCCCTAGAAATGAGCACCACTGCAAACCCATTGAAAACACTAACTGGCTCTCTGTGAAACAATATGCTGACTTTCTGCTTGCCTCTGAAATATTTAAACTTATCAAGAATGATACCTTCCCCAACTAACCTTCAGACTATTCAGATATGCACCAACATACAACCTCAGAAAGCTTAACCATTCGTGTACCTCCAGCAAACCCCCTGAACTAGGTTAAACTGCGCAGGCCATGCTTTCTCAGTCCTTGGTCCCAAACTGCGGGAATCTCTCCATTCTTTTCTTAAATATTATTCCTCTCACAACATTTTCCAATCAGAAATAAACGCACGTATCAAGGCTCAAGGAAAATGCAACTGCTATCACTCTGGTGGTATAACTTAACTTCTTCACACCCTTCATCCATCTGCATGCCTTGTTCTGACTCGACTTTTGGTTTTGATTCTGTCAGCATACCAACTCTGATTTCCACTCTGTATGTAATGTTTGTATGTATGTATATATTGTGTTCTGTCAGTCGTTTTGTATATAATGTCATTAATCTATTGCCTTTATACCCTCAAGCCAACTATGATGTTCACTTTGTATATAATCTTCTTCTTCTTTCGGCTTTTTCCCAGTTAGGGGTCGCCACAGCGGATCATCTGTCTGCTCATGATTGGCAGTGGAGTTTTACGGTGTCGAGTTGCCAGCCTGGCACCCAACCTTCCACAGAAGGCACACACATGCACACACTCACACCTAGGGCCAATTTAGAGTGTCCAATTCACCTACTGCTTGTCTTTGGGATGTGGGAGGAAGCCGGAGCACCCGGAGGAAACCCACGTGATAACAGGGAGGACATGCAGACTCCGCACAGAAGGCACCCCAGCTGAAAATCGAACCAGAGAACCTCTAGCTGTGAGGTGGCAGTGCTAACCACTGCACCACCATGGCCACATATATGTTGCATTTTGTCATTCACTCTGTATATAATGCCACATAACTATTGTGTTTACCCTGGGTCGAGACTGAAATAGGTCCACTTGGATCAGAGCTGTAGTTCAGATAAATTCAAAATAAAAATAAATAAAATAAATCCATGGAAGTCAGGTTTTTGTCAAATAAGGTTTACCAAATGCATTTTTCAATGATTATGTGCAGATGATATTGGTTTGTCAACGGAAAACATTCAAGACTGTGTTATTACTTTGTGAAGGGCATGTATGTTTACCCCATTAAGCAGGGTAATGTTTTAATTAGAAATCAATGTTTTTCCATTAACAACATTTACTGAAATGAAATGGAAACATAACCTGTGAAGCACTGATTGATGTAATCCTCTTTATAACTTCATCTGACAAATAAGGTCCAGGTGGTGTTTCACTGCTTTTAGTATATTAAATTTCTGTTAGGAAGTGCTAAGGTGTGTCCTATTCTACAGGACAGCTGTGGGTTAGGCTTCATCAATCACATCTAAATGTTGACTTTCTCCCTTTTGTCTTTTTAAATGCTATGAATTATTTGAGATTTTCAGACATACTAACAGCTTGTTCACATTCCTGCAGCCAACTCTGCTCAGCGCTGTATGTTCACAACCACCTAAAGACAATCTATGCCTGTATAACAAGATACACACACACACACACACACACACACACACACACACACACACACACACACACACACACACACACACACTCATTACAGAGATTTATAGAGGACAACACAACTGGCCTTAATTTGCATGCAAAATGTGTAAATCAGTCTGAATTTTCATCAATAATTGTAAACCTGGTATATTTATCTGCAATCAGTTGAGTTCGGTGGCATTACTGTGTGAAAGTGCAAACTTTTTAAAGTAAGCTAAAAAAGATGTTTTATGGTTATAAAATATTAGTAAGCAACAGAAATTCAACTTAATTGCTAAATGTTTTCATGGAACTGTATCTTTCCCAAAACAGGACAATGTCATATGCAATTGTTGTACGTTATTGGTAAACACCGTTATTGTAATAACAGGAGATGGGAATTTCAAGAGTCATTTCTTGAAGCTGAGAAATCATGGCAGTGCTATTTACATAGGAAATGTGTATAGAAAGGTCAATGAATATTTCCTCGTGTGCAGATCTAATGACACAACATAGGATGACAGTGGAAATGATAAATGTTTGTAATTTGTTTTTTGTTGCCATTTCTGGATCATGATGTACAAGTTAGCAGTACAAAAGCCGTGGAGGACATTGTTCTGTTGATTTGTGCTTCACTGTATTGATATGATGAAATTTTTAAGTATGCTGCACTCAGACTGTCTGTGATGTTTAGATTTTAAGATTTATTTCCTTTTGCTACTGCAGTCATGGTGTAAAAAGGAATAATTTATAAGGAACTCAGACATGCTTTCATGTCCTTTGTTCTAGAGGGGATGACAGTTTTTAATTGTGTTAAATTGATTGCCAATATATAATGTTCCAGGTTAAAACATGACATAGCAGCAGGGATCAAGATGGAGAAAAGATAATGTCAGCTTTAAAGAGAAGCTTGTTCTTGTGGGACCCTAGGATATATGGTAAGCATCTATTTGGAAAAGGGAAACCAAAACAAGCTGTGAGAGGAAAGGTGTGGAAACAGGTGGTTATGAACATAAATGCTGTTTGGGGAGGAACCACACATTGACACAGTGCAGAAAAGGGCCAACAATATGGTAGAGTGTGCCAGAGCAAAGATAAGGCAGAATGCAATTGCCCATAGCGGTAGCACTGGGAGGCCTCCCACATGTATCCCTTTAACACTTGATGAGGAATGTCTGCTCTCCATACAGGGAGATGCCTGCTTCATGGATTAGGATGGAACAGACATAATCAAAGGTGCTGTGAACACTGGCAACTCCCCTCCCCAGCAGCATCCATAGACATGCAGTCAAGAAGGTTAGTACATCCAACATGAAATATTCAGAGTAATAGGATGACTGAAGAGGGTAGTTGCTTACGTATAACACATGACACTTGACTACCAACAGTTGAACCCTGCATTCCTGACAGTCATGATAGTGAAGTGAGTGTCCTCTATAATGCATTACACAGCATTCAGAAGTGAACACCATTGTCTCAGTATTCATTTAGTAAAATTAATTCTTCACAGGGTCAGTTGCAAGAAGCAGGAGTTCCAGTTTACCTGCACAGCTGGATAATGTCAACAACACAATGGCTGTTGATGATGATGATGTCATTATATTCATGATACTGTGTGAGGACTTGACATGCAGTCATCAAGTTTATTTTCAGGATGACACACCCCATAACATTTATAGATCTTTGCAGGAAGTGACATTGAATCACATAGCCAAGTAGATGAGGAATTACATTGCAGGATGTACAGGAAGAGAACCCATGAAATTCAACCCCTGTGTCTCAGAAAATCCTTCTGGAGGTTGGCACCATCTCAGAGGTAGCAGTATCTGCTGTAACAACTGTGCAAAGAGGTGCCAGGTGCGGACACGTGTCACAGCTGTCTCCAGAAACATAAAAAGCATTGACTGACTAACAGCAGATGTGCCAGAACTATGTTTAGGTTCAGTTCACTGCCACAGAGAGCCTGGTGGAGATGGTTAGAGTACTGCAGGGCATATTTGAGGATTTTCAGCACTACATGGAAATGGTAGACAGTAATGATAATGCAATGGTCACACTCATATGCAGTGTTGTGGCACACGCAGCAGCCATTTTGGTCCTCATGCATACACTAGTCAGGACCTAACAGAGTCAAATAGGAGTCACTTGTGGACAAGGAAGAAGATGGGGTACTGAGCTGACATGTGGGAGCTTATCTCATAACACTACAAGTGCTTCTCAGGAAAGTACTAGAAATAGTATGGGAAACCTAATACAACAAAATTTGTCTAAAAACAAAAAACATGAAAAGAAAACTAAAATAATACACAAAAACACTCCCAAGGAATACGGAAGTCTCCAACAAAATAACTTTAATCAATAAAACACCAATATAAGGATAAGCGCTTTCATTTTGTAAGACAAAACTTCATCAGATAAATACATTCATAAAAACTGCTACTTAAATAGCATGAAAATCATGTGAAAAACCCATTACATAGTCATTATAAAATATTTAAAGTAGCATACTCCTATGTAAAAACTATAAAACTTTTCAACAAAAACTATTTAACATAGTAGATCAAAAAGTACATAATAGCATACACTCTATCCAACACATGAAGAACGACCTGAATAGTTATAAATATTCACCTCCTTAGTGCCTTTAGTTTTACTAGTGGAGATATTGTGATATGTTCATATAGAATTCATGCAGGCCTGTTCTCATGTAGCAGAACCTCTCATCTGAGGTCTCTGTCATGCAGCAGTCAGCTCTATGTCAGTAAGATTACCTGCATCCAATAGGTCATGTCACAGCAGCAAGCCATCAACAAGCTTACATGCCAGCACTTCCTCAGAGTCATGGGCAACATCACTCATCCCATCTTTAGGGAATATTGCATATGACATATTTGACCTTGACCTACTATAAGTCAGGGTTACCACTGCAGGTAATGACAATTTGACATTTCCCAGTTCATCAGCATGTGTTTCAGTACACTAATATCACTGTTTAAAAAATGAATGTGACAAAAAAAAAAATATATATATATATATATATATATATATATATATATATATATATATGTATGTGTATACAACTGGGGTAGGGAGGAGGGAAGTAAAATGTCTGTGTAGAATGTAGTTGAGTAATAACAGGCTTTTCATCTTAATGTATTTCAATTAACTAATGGTATTGCTTACAATGCAAAGAAGAAAACAATGTGTAATGGGCTCATTCAGTATAGGTTCATAGGTTCATAGGTAGGTACTAGGCTATCGGCCCTGGGGCCTATACAAGCCCAGCCAAAAAGGTACCCTGGCTTTTGCCAACCAAGAAAATTATTTTCCTGTGCCACTGTCGAGAAGAGCCACAGAGGTGATCCCCGGGGTGAATTTCCTATTTCCCATCCAATCATCAAGATTTTTCTTGAAGAGTGCTAATGAGGAGCTTTGTTTGATATAGATAGGCAGTTTATTCCAGAGCATGGAAAGTCTCTGGGACAGGAATCTATCCCTCCGGCATGTTCTGTTTAATGTGGTGACAAGGTTTAGGTCCCTGGAGCGTGTAGCTCAGAGGGATTGGGATTTCTTTAAGTGGAGCATGTCCAACAGCTCTGGGTTTGACATAGCTTTGTATGTTAGGCAGAGATCCCCTCTGAGTAGGCGATATGCGACGGAGTAAAGCTGGAGTTTTTTTAGACGGTCTGCGTAGGACATCTGTTTGAGGCTGGTAATCTTCTTTGTGAGGTATTTCTGCGGCCTTTCCAGTTGTTGTAGATGTCTTGTGAGGTACATACCAAAAGGGGCATTGTACTCTATAATGGGTCTAATGAGTGATGAGTAGAGGGAAACAATGACCTCTTTTTTTCTGGATGAGAAACCTTTTGTGATGAGGTGTGCCACGTAGAAGGATTTCCTGACTACTGTGGTGATGTGATTATCAAAGGAGAGACTACTGTCCACCTGTGTCCAAAGGTCTCTTATCACACTTTCAGTGTTAAGTATACTACCGCCTATGTTGTAGTTCATGGGTACAGAGTTTTTACCAGAGGGGATGACAATGCACTTTTTGGCATTGAGCTTGAGGCCATGGCTTTGACACCAGGCATCTGTCTCAGTGAGGCCCTTTTGTAGGATGTCCACATCATTAGGAGTTTTGATTATGGCTCCTAGTTTGCAGTCATCTGTGAACTACATTAGCCAAAGACCTTCTGTGTTAACCTGTACTTCAGATAAGTAGATACTAAACAGGAGAGGACCCAGGACTGAACCCTGTGGTACTCCACTTGTCACTGGTCTGAAGTCGGATTTGGAGTCTGCTACTTTCACAGTGTGGGTTCTGTCAGTGAGCCAGTTGGCAACCCATCTTGTGACATAGGGATTTATACCTAGTTTAGTGAGTTTATCTATAATTCCAGAGTGGGGGATGGTGTCAAAAGCCTTGGCAAGATCTAGATAGGCTGTGTGAACCACCTTACCCTTGTCTAAGGCTTTGGTGACTACTTCAAAGAAGTCTATCAGGTTTAGGAGACATGATCTGCCTTTTACAAACCTGAACTGGGTGGGATCCAGAGTTTGGAGATTACCAATATCTTTGTTTATAAGTTCCATGATGATACGTTCCATGGCCTTGCAGACCAGGCTCGTCAGGCTAATGGGGCGGTAGTTCCCGGGGTCCATGGTGGCTCCCCCCTTGTGGAGTGGGATAACCATTGCTGTGCGCCATTCAGCAGGTACAAAGCCTGAGGTGAGGCTATGATTGAACATGGCACTTAGGTGGGGTGCCAGCTCATCTGTAGTTTGTGTAGAACGCAGCCTGGGATGTTGTCTGGTCCCATGGATGCTGTGTTCTTGGCTTTGGAGAGTGTGATTTTTACCTGTGCAGCCATGATTACAGGAACTTTGCATTCTTCCGGTATAGAGATGGGCTCTTTAGGGGGTGAGAGGGGAGTAAAGTTAGCACTAAACCTATCTGCCAGGATGTTGGCAATATCAGTTGGGTCTGTATATTTAGTGCCATTGTGCTGTAACTCAAAGCAGATCTGAGTGTTGCCATTGAGATTCTTGACATAGCTATAGAATGCTTTGTGGTTGTCTTTAGAATCAGTGGCAATTTTGTTATCGCAGCTTCTTACTGAGGCTGACCAGGGAGCTCCTCCACTCGTGGGATTTTACTCTCTTTTGCAAGAGTTTCTTCCTTCTGTTGTACAGTTTATTTATAGCAGGGGACCACCAGATTGGCTTCCTTTTTTTGGAGGATAGCTTCTTGGTTCTGTTTGGGATAGCATGATCCATGCACTCATGTAAGTGCTTATAAAGTGCAATTGTATAGGATTCAGTAGTCGTAACTGTTTTGTCCATCTGCATGGGTGTAATGAAGTTCACCACTTCTGTCTTAAGAAGCATGAAGTTGGCTTTGGAGAAATTTTTTACCATGTTTTCCTTAATGGAGGGTGGAGGCAGGATGTGGATATCTAGGGTAATTAGCTTATGGTCGGAGTGGACCAATGAGGAGTTGACTTCAGGTGTGGAACACCGGTCACTCATATTGGTAATGACTAGATCCAGGATATTTTTGCCCCTGGTGGGGGTGTGGATAAGTTGATCCAGGGCATTGGAGTTTATGAATTCCAGAAAGCGTTGAGCAAAGGAGTTGGTACATGAGTAGTTTTCCCAGTTAATGGTGGGGTAGTTGAAATCGCCCATTATTAGGGTGTTTGGTTGAACCCTAATATTTTCCAGTACATCAAGAAAAGAGGAGTGGGAATCCTGAGACATGGTGGGTGATCTGTAGCAAGCTACAATTTGGATTGCAGTTTTGCCCAGAGTTAGTTGCACGTGGATAACCTCGGCTGCATTATGCTGAGCAACTAGCCTGGAGGTGTGGATATCCTTAACACACCTCCGCATTTGGTGTTCCGGTCCAGGTTACATGGCCAAAAAGTATGGTATGAGTTATAGCCTGGTAGTGCAGGGGTGCTCTCTGGAGCCTTGAACCAGGTCTCAGTTACTACACAGATATCGATGTTCTCCATTTTAAGGAGTGCCTCGAGTGAGTGCATTTTGAGATTTAGACTTCTAGCATTGAGTAGCATCACCCTCAGTTTTTGCTTGCCTGTTCCTGTAACAGTGGTGAATTTGTCATTTGAACCTTGCCTAAAAAAGGCACTATAGGGGCGGCAAGAACCTTAGCCAGTATCCGGAATCCCAAGGGTGACAGGTGCAGGCCATCTCTGGCAAAGCATCGTGGTCTGTCGACCATGTCATCCCAGGCAGACAGATACTGGATCCCTTTAGAATGGCACCAGAAGCTTAGCCAATTGTTGAAGTCAATCATTTTGTCCTTGTACTGCGGCATCATTTGGGTGATGGCAGAATGCTACTCAGGGCTAGGGTCATACCTGCCTGGGCTACAAGATCGGAGAGCTTTTCCATGTCTCTTTTCATGTAGTCCAGGGAGGTACATCTCAGGTCGTTCACACCAACATGGACAATGACAGAGTCATATTTGTACCTGCTGTGGAGTGACCTGAGTGCATGGGTTATGTGGCGGATCCTGGCATCTGACAGGCAGCTGACAGTAACCTTCTCCTTGTTTAGCCTGGTGAGTGGGACATCAGTGTGCCTGACTATAGAGTCACCTATGACTAGTGTGTTGGGTACGTTGTTTTGCCTTATTGGCTGTGGTTGAGTGGCACACTGAGTCTGCAGGCTATGTGTCATTTGGATTGTGTTGGGGGTGGAGATTGCTTGCATTTCTGCTTTGGAAGTCTCTGTTGCTTGAGCAGATTATTATTGAGAGCCTCCATGAATGTTTTTGTGTTTCTATGTGTGGATTTTGGTGGTGTAGATTTAGTGAGACTATGTGATGAGTGTGGTGTGGTGCAAGTGTTTACCTTCTCCTCTTGACTGTCAAGTTCAGTCTTGATTGGAGAGAGCTTTACCTCCAGTTTGGTTAGATAAGTGCATCTCTCACAGGTTGTAGTGTTGGGTGGTAGGAGGAGAGGGTTGTCTGTGTACATGAGGCAATTTCTACATTGCCCCAAGATGCCCAGATTCATCAGATAGACAGGAGAGAACTTGGACATGCCTGAATAAAAAAAATATTTTCCTCTAGATAAGTGAGGAAAGTGATTACAAGAGCTGTTTTTCTCTAAGCAAGTGAGGAAAGTAAGTACCAAAACTGATTTCTTCTAGGTAATGAGGAAGGTTGAGTGCTGTAGTAATTAGTATGTTATTTAGTGCTTACAAATTCTGAACAAGTGCTGATCACGAATCACATTAGTATGAGTATAAGAGGACTAAACCTAACGCTGACAGTTACACAAAAGATAAATTAAAAAAGAATTCATAAAAAATAGGGGTGGAGAGGATCTAATATCTACTATTAGTAACCCAAGAAAAAAGGAAAACATAATTATATGAGTAACAGTCATCCTGGCATCAGCACCAGCACTGTTGCCACATCACCTTCAGCACAGCACAAATGATGAATGCTACTACTTGATGCCACAAGGGTAAGTGTCTAAGACAGATATAATTAATCTGATGTGCAGTATCTTACTATAAAAAAATAATTGTTTCTTTTTTAACACAATTAAAAATTAAGAAACATGCATTATAAAACAATTAAATGTAACATTTTCCTTTCCTGTGCCTGTATCAAATCATGAAAAATGCAAGTTGCAAAGGAGCAGCAGTGCACTGGTTCAGTCAAGTAGTATAATAACAATGGCAATTTTACATTACTGAACTTTACATCAGAAGCAGAACATGTGCAGTGAAATACGGGTCTGTATCAGTTTGTCGAATAGTCTATTCAGGGAATGACTATTCGTTGAACTAACTTAAGCAAAACGTCATTTTAGTGAACAATGTTTTCAGCAAATTTTTTTACAGGGAAAAATAGTGGGACAGCTACTAACCATAACAAACGCTACACATGTTAAATCTCAGCAAAGTTGGGGGGCAATGCCCCCCACACCCCCAATGTGGGGGGGTGCCCCCCCAACTAAATATACCAACTCTGAGATCGCACTGCAGTGGAGAAAAGGGCAAATTCCCAATGATGGACAACTACTTCCTTTCCCTGTGAAAAAATTCATTGAAATGATCATTCACTAAAATGACGTTTCACTTGTGAGTTCAACGAATAGTCTTCACTGAATAGGGTCTTCGATAAAGTGATACAGACCCATGAAATGCAGCCCCCAAACAAAACTCATTCAACAAAACAGTGGAAAATGAAGTTATTCCTTATTTGATTCCAGTTCTATTCACTGCACAAGTCTCAACATACAGTCAAGCATAAATGTTATAAACAGTAAATACATATATCTATATATATATATATATATATAGAGAGAGAGAGAGAGAGAGAGAGAGATGAATACCTTATGAGTAACTCTACTGTAGAAAAAATATTCAAAGATTGTTTAAAGATAAGCGGGACTGTCTGATGAAGAATAACAGTAGACCATGCACCACACAGCATAACCCACACATAGCACTGAGTGCATCATTTATACTCTGTGTGTTTTTTATAATGAGGAAACACTAACGTGAATGTCATGGTCCATAGTTGTGGACTAAACACAGCCTTTTTACCTATATACCATGCAAGAGCCTGCATCATGGGCTTTCTTCCTACTGCTGCGGGCTGGCCACCAACACTATCATCAATTGTAGTAGTACATATTTTGGAAGCTAAAGTGATGTCATGGGTCACTTCACCACCAGACTGGCTCATGATCATATTGTGCAGAATGTGATACATGGTAAACATCCTGTATGCAGTAGCAGGGTCATACTGTCGGGCACCCCAAGACTTAACCAGGAAACAGAAATGGACTTTAAGCAAGCCAAAGACCTGACCCTCTCAATGAAATGTCATGTCTTTTAATGGGCAGTGTTATAACTTTCTCACTGTAGACATAAGCCAGGGTTCTAGGGGATAACACAAGCAAAGAAGAGAAAAGAAGGGGAACATGCAAAACAAAGGAAGAGCAGTTTAGTAATAAGAAATACATTTTACTAAGAATAACTAATTAAATGATAAAAATGAAACTGTTCACTTACCAAGAAGGTGACCATGGGGCATGTTACTATGCAGAAAGAGATGACAGAGTGAGTTTGCCTGCCAGATACAGAAGTCATGGACTCTGCTGGATTCTGGCAGTGCCATGATTCCTATATCTGGCAGGCAAGATAGATATTGGAATCATGGGAACTGCCAGCATGCTAGGTCGATACATTATCGATGTATTGTCATGCAAACTGCCAGGATGCTAAGTCAACACATTATTGATGCATTGTCATGCATCACACACTACCTGATCCTTGATGCAATAGCTCCCCACATAGACCTGGTGGGGCCCAAGCATCTCATAGGAATATGTCACCCCATAAAAGACATTCATGGATCAGGTGTGACACCAGGAAATATATGTACTGAGCCACATGCCAAGAGTACATCAAGGAATTGCAGAAGGCTGAGAAATACCCAGTGTGCCCCCAGTTTGTCTCTGGTATGTCTCTGTGGCAAGTATAGTGAGGGCTATGCATATCTTAGTATCCACAGGTATAAGAATTCCATGAATCCTTTCAATTCCCATCTGTGGCCCATACGTGCTCAATAAAGCCTTTAAAATGTCCCTGTCAACTCTAAACCTATCAAGAATTTCCTGATTATCGAAATTGTATTGAGTAATTCTTTGCCTGTACCTTTGTCTTCTTGCCTAGCTAGTGCTGCTGGGTGCCTGCAGTTTTTGCTCACCCAAGAGAAGCTGCTCAGACCATTAAACAATCAAGTTAGCAGAAAAAGCATGCGTTGTCTCCAAATGCAACGCAGATACAAAATGCATGGTTCTGACTTTTATAACATAAATGTGGACAACACAGAAATGAGTCAAGAAACACATATGAATCACAAACAGGCAGGAAGAGGGCATATTAGTATAAGAAGTTCTATATCACGTTTCATTAGAAAATCATTAATTCTTCATTTTCATACATTTATTCAGGTTATCGAGCATGAGTGCTTATAGCCTCTATGAATCACTCCTTGGCTGCACTAATTTGCAGAAAGCACAGATTGCTGTTAGACGTACATGTAAGGACTATGAATAACAGGGAGCACCACAGAATCCTGAAAGCCCAAAATCCTGAACCCCAAAATTCTGACACCAAAATCTTGAAAGTTCAAAATACTGAAAACTCAAAATACTGCAAACTCAAAATATTGAAAACACACAAGATACCAACACTTACTATATTCAGCACAAGTACATAAAGAAACAAATAAAACATAAACCATATTAATCTTCTCCAAGTATAAGCAGGGGGGCAAGCCCCCCTGCACCCCCCCATGTAGGGGGCTGCACCCCCCCACACACAAACACACCCTGCTACTTAAATATATCAACTCTGAGATTGCACTTAGTGTAGTGAAGTGCAATCTATTAGAGTTGATATATTTAAGTAGCAGGAGATGGGGGGGTGCAGCCCCCCCACATGGGAGGTGCAGGAGGCTTGCCCCCCCCGTGTACAATTGAAGGGTAATATGTTTTTGTATGTACTTGTGCTGGAATATAGTAAGTGTTGCTGTCTTGTGTGTTTTCAGTATTTTGAGTTTTCAGCAGTCTGAGTTTTCAGTATTTTGAACTTTCGAGATTTTGGTCTCAGGATTTTGGGCTTCAAGATTTTGGTCTTTCAGGATCCTGTAGCGCTCCCGAATAACACTATTAGTAGATAAGCATTTAAACATGAAGTTGGAGTTGAAGATGATATTGAACATTGCTGTCGCTGTTTTTCAGTGCACTGAGCTTTTATTCTTGATTTATGATTAAAAATTAACTGCTTGCGTTTTATTCACAAAATGATTTCATACAGCAAACACAAAATGTTTGGTAATGAAAAATAATTTTAGACAACTAAAATGTATAACTTTCACTCTTCCTTTACTAACATACTCTGAAGAAAGTATTGCATTTTAGCTCCACAGCTAAAATGTTTAATGGCAAGTTGATTCTGTTGTCTTACAATGCAGCAATGTCTAAGCAGCTGGTTCATCACTTTAGGGGATGGCCAGCAGTGACTGTAATAAGTGACCAATGTCCACCTTTCCATTTTCAGGAGGAGGAATGGTGTTTTCTGATACATTTTCTGGGGGAAGCCAGAAGATTCCAGGTACCAAACAGTACAGATGAGCCTGCATGGGTAAAGCATATTGTAAAATGTCATTGATGGAATGGAGGTGCTCTTGGGGTCATTGTTTGTACGGACTGCAGATCCGGTATCACAGAATACTTTGCAAAGTAGAATCATAAATAAAACATTTTTGACAGGTGCATATTACAGTCATAGGAAATACAACCCACATATCCCAGTATTCCAGCTTAAAAATGGCTACCAAAAGGTTAAACCTTTCCAAAAAGGCAGGACCACTATAGAGCAATATGGGGTGGTTTGCAAAGGTGTGACAGCACCAAATTATGCACAAGCTAATTTTTTTTTCACAGTTATAATCATTTTATGCCAGTTTTTTCTTTTTATTCATATGAGGAATCTACCCTCATAAAATATGACATAATTACAACCCATGGATAATTTCACCATTGTTATATGAAACTAGCAATCAGGACATAATTGTACAACGACTGCAATAAAGTTCATAAGATAGCATTTATAGCTCCTACACCAGATATGTTGGGTTAAAATGCTTTAAATGCCTATTTGTAGCCATTTGTTCAAAGTCCTTTAAAATAATGTAAGTGCTTACTTCACTTTGTAAATGGCCCCTTGTGAGTGAAGACAATCCAGGAAAGGAGAAAATCTTGAACTTATAAGGTTAAATATTGTTTAAAAAGTTTGTAGAAGTCATATAACAGCACCAGTGGGGACCACTACATTTGCCCCCCTCAGCATCATTTATATTTTATATCATTTCCTTTTCATTTTCCTAGTTTTCACATCCCATCTCCAATCCAGCTAGTAGCTCAGGACCCTTTTTTCATGTAATGGCTTTCATTAGGTACCTGAGATATAGGGCCAGCATTTCTGATTGGTGAGCAGTGGGCGGGTAAAGCTAATTAACTTAGCTATTAGAGTTCCTAGTTAGACCCCCTAATGAAATATGCTAATGTGGTTAGACCCAAATGGACTTCTACATATATGTAGCTAAAGGGGCTTGTGATAATGCCTTATAAACTCAGTGTACATGTCACACAAGATCCCATTTCACACAGGTGAAGTAGCACCTGCTGCATTATATCCACCTTTCAAGCTGGAATTTAACCATCCTTTGGTCTCATGCCATGAATTTGCTCCCTGTTGCAGGCCTATCTGCAGAATTTGTGGTCCAACATCATTGTTTATAATTCGCATTTTGCTAGTGAGATGACATCTGTAGTATTTAGACACCCCATGATATTGATAAGAGATAGAAATTAAACTATGTAGTTCTGTATATAACAGTGGAAACATGCATGTTTAACTGTGTATGTAAAAAATATATACACACATATCTATATCTATATATCTATATATGTATAACTCTCTCTCTCTATCTATATATATATATATATATATATATATATATATATATATATATATATATATATATCATATATATAAATATATACCAACCTAAAGCAATGTGATCTAAACAAGCTAGAGACCTGCTACAACAAAATTGCCAAATTCGCCACAGGGGCATCCTACCGTAGTCACCACTGTCATTCACTTGCTGAACTGGGCTGGCTTGAACTCCCTCACCTCCTTCAGTGGTATCAACTCTCACTCACCCACAAACTAGTAAACCATCCACTAAATGTCCCATCCCTCCAGAATCTACTCCAACCCTATCGCACCACCAGACCACTAAGATCCAGCAACAAAAATCACTTGCAGATCACTAAAGCCAATAACTCTGCTGGTGAAGCACTATTCTCTTGCACCATAGCCAAATTATGGAACTCCCTCCCACCCACAATTACCTCCGTACCATCATGCACCCACTTCAAAACTTTACTAAAAGTGCACCGAAAAACATGTTGCTATGCCCTTGCAACTCCCACTCTAATATCACCCACCCCATCCAACCACTACCTTTCTTTCCACTCCACTAACTACCTTGATTATAGCAAGCTCAGATGTTCATAAGCCTAGTACTTATACAGCAGGAACTTCTTATTTTAACATTTGTTAATGTCTGTTATGTACTTCACAGATAAAGATTCTAGTTGTCTACTGATATACTATGTTCTTCATCTGTAAATATGTTGTAAGTAATTGCTATGTAAATTGTTAATCGCTATGTAATCCAATGTAACTACTGTCTGCTTATTTTAACTGTGGAGATTTTCTCCCTGGGCCTCTGCTGAAAATGGACCTACGTCCAGTTTTTATGTCACACCTTAACCGAATGGTTACTATTCAGTCACTGATCTGGAAAAGCTGATCCTCATTGTTTTTGCCAGCACTGTTCTTAACTACAGTGTTAACAGTGAATATCCATTATTGCTGTTCCACATACGTTTTGTTTGCACTATTTTGCTTACACTGATAACAATTAATACCTTTCGTGTATTGCACAACCTTTACAACCATTGTGTGCCATAATGTATATTGTACAAATAATATTGAATTATTTATTTTATATTCTATGACCTAATCGTATATTGTCTTTATTAACTTGCTTATTGTTATTTTGTACCATTACTCCTTGAACTTAGGTTGTGGCTGAAATGGGGCAGTTGTTCAGCTATCTACTAGGTTACCAAAAGGAATGAAAAAATAAAGAAACAAACAAAAAATGTACCTGCGTACTGAAATGTACCCACTCTTTAATTAGAGAAAGCATCAAGCCAGGGCACCATTATAACACAGAATATGAGATTTCGCACTGATATTTGTGTCAGAGCAAGTACCTAAATTCATTTTAATTATATTCATTTGTTCACTGGCTAAGTCAAGATCAAATACACAGACAGATACAACAGACATGCACTCAGCATGTACGTGTGTGTGTGTGTGTGTGTGTGTGTGTGTGTGTGTGTGTGTGTGTGTGTGTGTGTGTGTGTGTGTGTAGATACACACACACAAATATACATAACACCACAGCTCCCATGAACAATTTAGTGTACCACTTAATCACCAAAGCAGGCAGAGGGAAAATATGCAAAACTCAACATAGACATTAATAGGATGTCAGGACTGAACCATAGGCCCACAAAGCAGCCATCATAACTTTAAGCCACTATAATACTTGCATTCACAACAGAGGCTTCTGTGTTGGTCATGCCCTGACAAACTCCTGTGGGGTACACATTAAAATAATGTACTTCATTTGTCAAGTCCATGAGATATAACGTGAGTATAGTGCCAAATTTTAAAACTGAAAAATAATTACATTCTATTCGCTAAAATAGATCTATCATTTTTTAAATGAGCAGAGAACTGGAAAAATAGATAATTTCAAAGAGAATCCTATTAGTATTTTAAACTTAATATTGTAAATTGAAATATTTTAATGCAAATGGGAGCTGACACTGCATTTGATGGGTACTTAATAGAGTGCAGATTCGTTAATGTTGCTTTCAGTGCATGCCATCTATTCTGTTGCATATTCAGGCCACATCGTGTATGGATTTTGCATCATTATTTAAAGATCTGACTCAGAAAATAACTGTCATTGGGTTTGTTCTTTTGTTGGTACTAGTGCTCTAATGCTCAAGTTTAATGATACTCTTATATACACTTATTTTTGCCTATTTTTTTATTTAAATATTTTTTCCTTCATATTGCTTTTTATGTTTTTTATTTTTTATTTTATTTATTTATTTTTTTTGAGAATTATTTTGCATGAGTCTACACTGATGGACTCCTTGCCTTTTGAGACATGTTTACCTTCTGTGTTTAAAAATATGCATTCAGTATATGGAATGCTTGAGCTTAACTATATAATCCTTTACATTTTACTTACTTTTCTAATCTGTTGCAAATCAAGACCTCTGGCTAATGAAGCTTGCAGACAACTGCAATCTGGTAGTTATTGTCAAGTCCCTCTCCAATACCCCAACCTTTCAACAAGACCTTACACATGTAAATTACTGATGTACTGAAAATAGGATAAAATGTAATGCAAAAAAGTGTTGTATTACCACATGTGGTAAATAATCATTACACTCAGTATATAACACAGACAATACTCCATGAAAATGCTGTTAAGGATTTTGGATTATGGGTTGATAATTCCCTCTCTTTCAATCACCATGGGACAACAGTAGTCAGAAAATCCTTCTACTTAGTGCAGCCATTTGTCAAGGGAATATCATGCAGGTCTAAAGAGGTCAGTGTTCCTTTATATTCAGCATTGATTAGACCAGTTACTGAGTGTAACACTCCTTTCAGGGTTAGGCATATCAAGCACCTAAAAGGTTTTCAGAGGCTCCACACTAAGGAGATCACAGGCTTAAAGACCCTGAGATACTGGGGGATTGACTAGAACCACTGTCCTTTATTCAGTATCTTATAGACTCCTTTGAGGAGATCTACACCTTTCTTCCGGTGCAATTGGAGAGGCAATTGTCCTGGATCTCTTGCATCTCCAAATGCTCCATAAATACTAGAACCAGGGACTTAAATCTTTACTACCAAATAAATAACACATTACAAAGAAACAGAATCATTAGGCAGTGCCTTCCCCACCTCTGGAACTGAAAGTCTCTGCAGATTAAGCAGTGTGCTACTCTACTGTCCTTCAAACAGGACCCAGATGACTGGATGGGCACCCACAAATTCACCGCAGGCTTGACTTTCCTATCCCTAGTGGTCATGACATTCGGTTTCTTTGAAATTCCTATGGATCTTATGAATCTTATCTGTCTAAACTTTTACATGTTGTTTATTGCATATAGTATGTGTGCACTGTATATCTATACTCTGTATGTATTGTACATAAATGGGGTGATGTGCTAGGAAGTGAATCTAGTACAAAGCAGTGTTTATTAAGTCATATGGCCAGCATTCTAGCAGTTGTATTTCTATTGCTCAAACATCTTTCAGTTGTGGGTTGAACATATTGTAGTTAGTATGTTCAGTGAGAAAGCTTGGAAGAGATTGTCACAGTTTTGGAGCAGTTACAGAGGATCTTGAGTGAGAACTATGTAGTCTAGTAGATGGGACTGGGAGACCAGTTTATGGTGTTAGTCATACGTTTCATTGGAAGTGGAGAAGGGGCATCTTGATGGAATAATCAGAAATGTTAAGAGCCCAGACATAGGTAGGAATTCGTTTGTACTGGGAGACAGTTTACGTTAGATAAAGTAAGGCAATGGTGTACAAGGTCAAGGGAATTGATGATGAAGCAGCATATATTATTCAATAAGGTCTGCAGTGTTAATCTATTTCTGTTAGAGGTGGTGGCAAACAAGGGTAAGCCATTCCCAATTTGTGTGAGCAGGACACATTTTCCAGTGGCTGCCCTAGCTGGTGATGAAAGGAAAGGAGGTATTTTCAGAAGTCAGAAAAGAAGGTAGTTGACTTTAGATCTAAGTTTTTGAATATGCTCCTGAGAGTTAAGAGATTAGTCATGCCAGATGCACAGGTTATTGAATTAAGTGATGTTATCAATAAGATTATTATGCTTGTCAACATGAATGAGGAAGCTGAGAACTCTCGAAAGTTTTTTAGTACCATAGAGAATAGCCTTTTTTTTGGGGCAGTTAAGGGGAAATCTTTTAGGGGTGAGTCACTGGTTTCATTCTAAAAGGTCAGGTTGTAATTGCATTTTGATTAACTGTTTTGTTGGGGGGAATATGTAGATAACCATGCCACTTGCTTATAAGAGGAGATGTAATGGTGTAGGCCAAGAGGTAACATTTAAAAGAGTATTTGAGGTAAGTATTGATCCCTACGATACACCTGATTGGCTGTAGGCAGTATGTAACACAGATGAGATAATCTTCACTTTATAGTATCTGCTAGTCCGCAAGTCTTGAAACCATCATTTGGCTACAGTGCCACTGTCAATGCCTAATCGGTGGATTAGTAATATTGAGTGGTCCTGCATGTCAAAGGCTTGGGTTGGGTTACTATAAATGTCACTGGTTAGATTTCCTTTATCCATATTGGTGACTACATTGTCAGTTATAGTCCAGAGTGCAGTGAGAGTACTGCAACCTGATTACAAATAGTTTTTTGTTGGAAAGCAAATATTTTTTTCAGCTGTGAGGGAAATTGGTTACAAATTAGTTTTTCAAATTTCTGAGGGTAGTCAGTAAGATACTTTTCCGCTTCTTTGGCATTCTTCCATCACCCACTTCCTCTGACACTTCCTCCCTGCTGGCTGCTGCACTTCTGATTCTAACTTTAACCTGCTCACTCAGACTTCCCTTTCCCTCAGCCAGACCGCCCAGATACACAAAGCTGTTAACCTGTTCAACTATTTTCCCTTCCATCTTAATTTTCAATTTTATCACATTACCCCTTTTACTGCAATGACCATTAATCTGTTTGTAGACAGTTTCATCACATGTACTTTTAGTTTTGCATTCTAGACCACAATCATTTGCTAAAGCTCCTTTTCAGAGTCTGCTTGTAGTACCACTTCATCTATATAGCGCAGGCTTGTTAATCATTGCCTGCTGGCCTGCTTGATGATGTGCTCCATAAACCAGTATGGACAGAAGTGGGCTCAAAGCCAAATCCTGATACGCACCCACACCCACTCCCACTGAGAACCCCTCTGTAAGTACAATTGCTGTTTGTACTTGTGTCATTGAAAGGAGAAGAAGAACCCACCCTAGACAAAATTCCAGGTGCATTAAGGAAAAATGAAGTCAGGAAAAGAGGCACACTCAGATGAATCCATGGAAGATATGATCAGGATGTTCAGGGTGTTAGGGGAGAAATATTTCCTAACAGTACTTATCATTGTGTGGAAAGAAAGGTGTATCCCAGATGATTAGAGAATAAACATTCTAGTGTCACTTTACAAGACAAAGGGAATAGTCACAATTGTGGGTAGTCCAGAGGTATCAAACACCTGTCACACTGCATGAAAGTGCTGGAGAGGGTGACTGATAAATGAATACAATGAGTAGTTGAAAATAAGATGGAATGAGTAATTTGTATTCAGATCAGAACACAATACACCTGACTTGATGTTTACAGTGAGAAAGGTAATTTAGAAACAAGATAAGAGGAAAGAGTTCAACTGTACAATCCTAGACTTGGAACATGTTTACGACAAGGGAAAGGAAAGATAGTTTGAACAGTCTTACAGTACTTTGAAATCTATTAAATATTGGAAGAAATAGTGCAGTCTATGTATAAGGACTTTGTAAGATAAATAAAACATAACTTTCAGTTACTTTTGCCAGGGCCATTATTCCTTGGTGTGCAATTATCTAATAGATGGTCATTGTATTAGTGATCAAGTAACTACTGGTTGATGTTACAGCTGTTCTCTCACATCTGGATAAGTTACAACTCAAAGGTGGTCTTTCCCTCTAAAAGGGGGAGATTTTGGGGATAAAACCTACAGCGGGTATGGATTGGCCATTTATTCCACAACCCTCCACATACCTCTCAACTGTACAGATTTCCGCAGAATGTCCAGATTTTTGCCTCATATTTTCGGTCTGTTCCTCATAAAAATTGTGGGTTTTTTTGACAAATCATTGGGATGATTTAAGAATAGTTCATAGTTCATAGATTATAGTTCATAGATTAGTACTAGGCTACCTGCCCTTTCAGGCCATTTTAAGCCTAGCTAGTTACCCCATGTGAGCATCAAACCCCACACCTTGTGTCTGTAAGGTAAACACCTTAACCATTAGGCCAATCTCAATGCTGCGGTGGTACGGCGGTGGCATTGTTACCTCACAGCAAGAGGTTCTCCCATTCGATTCTCGGCTTGGCTTGGGAGTGCCTTCTGTGTGGAGTCTGCATGTCCTCCCCACGGTTGGGTAGCGTTCGAAAGACATGCGTGTATAAATGGACATGTCTTCGTTGAAGGTTAGGCGTCGATCTGGCACCTCGGCGTTTCGTAAAATTCTACTGCCAGTCATTAGCGGACCAGAATTCTGCAGTGGCGACCCCTTACTGGGAAAAAGATGAAAGACAACCATTGGGATGATTTAAGAATTGAAGTCAATAAATAATGACAATCATTTGAGTTTCAGACTTCATATCCTTCAAAAAACATATGGTAACACAAATACTGTTATTCTAACTACTTTCTAAGTTTATAAGAGCAATATTTAAAATGTGTCCCTATTTTTGGGCCTTTGTCCCCCCATTTTGTCAGGCTTTGTCCAGATTTCTTGCAGTAAGAGGTTATGCATTACTGATTGAATATATACCTTTTATTGTCAACCTTCCCATAGACTGTTGTGGGAATGCAGTAATAACCAGAGGGTGGAGCAGAGAGAGTACAGTAACACCAAGTCATTTTGTTTGTATGCTATTGATCCCCTTAGTTTTGCAACAAACATAACTGTGTTGACTGTTTCAGGGATCACTGTAGAAGAGGTTTATTCCATGACCTTTGTAGCACTTTTGGCCATCCTCTTCATAACAGAAGGAAAATCAATGCAGTTTATGATGAAAAAGAGGTTATTGTATGTGCCCAAAAAGAAATTATAAAGACAGCTAAGAATTTTGTTTATGGGATGTATAAAAAGTAAGAAATGCAATATGAAGAATGATAAGTTATGAAAAAACAGATGAGGTTGAAAATGGAATTAGGAAAATAAATAAAGGTGAAATAATAAGGAAAAGAAAAAAACATTCTCAGGTCTAGATGGGCTAGGATATAATCTTTATAAAAATATAAATAAAGGTGAAAGAAAAGTTTTTGCCATATACGAAATGAATGTATGCACACATACAAATATTGCAGGCATGGGTAGTAATGCCCTTCTAGCATTCCAATTACAGTGTCCAAGTTGTTCTTAAAAATATCTAAATAAGTGTTTGCTTTAATATAATTTGGTAGTCAATTTCATGCATCAGCTGCTCTCTCTGAGAACCAATTAGTACACCTCTCGTTCCTATATAATCTCCAGCACAGGCTGTCTGATCATTCTCTTCTAATTGTGATAGCCACAAATATTGCCAGAGGTAGTTGTCTCTAAATGCCCTATACACCTGAACAAGATCTTCTCTTAAACATCCATTTGCGATACTGTACAAGTTCAAATATTCTAACTTAAAATGTTCATATCCATGGATGCCTTTGGTATATTTCTGCTCTACTCTTTCCAGTTTGCTCATGCTTGTTTTCTGATAAGGTTTCCACATTATTATCCCATATTCTGATTTCCTGGCCTTTAAAAATATTTTATATAGCCTACAGTTTTATGACTATCATTAACCAATTGGTTAATATGAACAGAAAACTCAAAGCTGTATCTACCCATATAACTAGGTACTTAAATGAATCAACAGTTTCAATCACTTTGTGCTATATTAAATATTCATTCTTCAGTCTATGCCTCACAAATCTCATATGCTTTTTTATTTATCAACATAATATTTCTTCATAATTATTATCCTAATAATTATTGATATCAGCATATTATTCTCCCATGCCCAAATGGTCAATTTAGTCAAGTACCTTTGCAGACAAGCCCTGTTTGTAACACGTAATCAGTTTACACATTTTCAAGTCATTTACATATAGACTACAGAACACCAAAGATGATAAAGATAGCCTAAATGTATGGGCCTAAGACAGAGCTCCAAGGGATACCCTGACTGTAATCTAGAATTTCACCTGTCCAGTTGCTGTATTATACTTCCCGTGTCCGATTTGTAAGCCATGCAGCTATCCATCTTATCAAGATTACATAAGTACCTAGTTGTAATTCATTGATCAGCGTGTTTTGTGTATGACCCTATCAAAGGATGAGGTTAAGTCTATATAAATTACACCATAACGCAATTTTTCATTTATAACTGTCAGTATATTATTACAGAACATCATGTTAAAAGAGGTTATAGCTCTATTTTTCAACATATGTATGCTGATATATGGTTTCAAATCCCAACTTTTCTGTTTCTGACAATAATTTATCCAGAATAGCTTTTCCAATATTTTCCACAACAAGAAAGTAAACATATTGGTCTGTATGACTCTGGGTTTGTCCTATTCCCCTTTCACGTGAAGATGGGTTTACTAAGTACATGTTTCCAATCATGAGGAATCTCCCCATACTTATATGACCTACTGAGTAACAGATATTCATTTAGTGGGTCATGCTTACTCAACGTGTTGGATTTCTTTTTAAAGATCACCATAGCAATGGATGAAGGCAGAACAGTACATACCGCATACCTTGACCAGGCCAAAGCTTTTGACACAATTCCCAACTCAGGCATAGCAGAAAAGATAAATAAACTGAGAATAAACCCTTATGTCACCCACTGGATTGCCAAATGGCTCACAGATAAGATTCAGATAATAAAATAAGGAAAGCCTCCACAAAGAGACCAGTAGAGTCCCACAGGGTTCTCTGCTGGGACCTCTCCTGTTTGGCATCTGTATTTCTGAAGTAACAGCCAATACCAAAGGACTGTAGCTGACTAAGTCTGCAGATGACTACAAGCTAGGAGCAGTCATTGAATCCCCAAATGACTTAGCCATCCTGCAGGAAGGTTTGTTTCAAATAAATAATTGGTGTCACAATCAGGATATGAAACTAAACGCCAAAAATGCATTATTGTATCCTTTGGGAAGTCATCTACCCCAGAGAACTGCCACACTGACAATACACCCCTTAGAGTTGAGCCAGTTATTCAAGATTTGGGAACTTATGTGGACAGTGACCTAATCTTTGACTAGCATGTGTCAGTTGTTGCAAGAAAGTACTTCTATATTGCACAGCTTATAAACAAAGGGATTGTGTCTGATCTACAGATGTCATTGTTCCCATTTACTCAGCCCTCATTAGGCCAGTCATTGAATATAATACCGCCTTTAGTGTGTACATGTCCAGACACATGCAACTGGAACACCCACAGAGATACCTTACTAAAAGGATACAAGGCCTAAACAACATATCCTACATGGGCTGACTCAAAGCCCTGTCACTATACTCATTATCTAACAGATTGCTAAGAGGTGACCTGTGTCTGGCATACAAGACATCCTCTGACCCATTACTGATGGGTTTACTGCACATTAGCAAGTCAAATGTCATCAGAAATACTCAGTCTAGGGATCTAAGCCTTTTCTGCAACATCAACAGAACAGTTTGGAGGTTCAGGTATATTTAGCAGAGAATCCACTATGCTGTGGAACAGACTCCCCATCCACATAAAACAAAGCTTGTCCCTGTATGTTTTCAAGCACAACTTAAATCTATGGATGGGAAACAGAAAATTTACCAAGGACTGCCTCTGTGCTACTAATGGACAGATACAGCTCTTAAATGCCTTATCCCATGCATGGGTCTCCTCAAATTATTTTATAGCATAATCCCAGTTTTTCTCATTAGGGGTAATATATAATTATCAACCATGGAATGGGCAAGGCCAATCTATATACAAAATGGTATAGTTTATTTCGAGCACAAAAAGGGAAACTGAATAGGCCTGCCAACAAGGGCAGCTAGCGTAGGACTTACCTATGAGCCTATAAACCTATATAATGGTACTGTAAATTTATGTTGAAGTATTCTCAGGTCATTATTAATAATTCTGTCTTCTTCTCCTCCTCCCTGTGTTTTGTGTGGGTCCAGTTTGTGCAGTTCTTTTTCAATGCAATCTATATGAATTTCAGTATCTAAGTTTCCTGGATATTACTAGCACAATTTATCATCCCCTTAGTGAAGCCAAACAATTTTCGCAAGATTTTTTTAAATATATTCATAATCAGTTGTGTCTGAAAATATATTTTAGAATCTATACATAACTGGTTTGTATGTCTTTACTACTACCATATCCTATGTATCTGTTAAATAGTTTCATATTATGCTCAATATGTTTATATAAATTTTACTCAAATATTTCCTTATTTTGTTTAATGCTGTCCCCGGGATTCATGAAGCTTGCACCAGGCGCCGGAGTAGCATCGGCGATCTAGTGCCAAATATGGCCACCGAGTGATTCAGGTACGAGCATTTTCCATGTGCACTACCAGCGTACACCAGAGCTGCGCAGCTCCTGGCGCATGTATGCTAATTACCCCATGCGCAGCAGTGTAGCATGCAAATGAAGGTATATAGCGATTCATGAAGTGGTGCAGGCATAGCGTAAGCATGAAGAAATGTAAACCAAAAAAAAATGGTTTACATTTTGTCAAACATAAAATCAGAGCCATGAAAGCGGACCAAACTTACATATTATAATGTTAATATGTGCCAATGGTTAAATATATAGCCAATGGCATAAAAAACATGCACAACATATAAAAAATAACATTTAATGTCATGGCCACACTAACACAAAGTAAAACCGCAGTGCATCTGTGCACAAATGGGATCACAAGGAAAATATATTTAGATGTCATAAAACTGCAATGTAACACAATTCATGATATCCCCATAATAGTCAATGCTAAGGGTCTGTGACAGTGTTCCATGTGGTAACTAGGAATTAGTAGTCAATGCCATGCAAATGAGTCAAGTAATATTGAATCGCAAACGTTTTGCTGGTGTAAGGATGTACCACACGGCGTAGCGGTACAACACAGAGGAGTGGCCTGGAGGTAAACATGACATCAAGAGAGGGGTGCACCACTGTAGCTGTAAGCACATTGGATCATTGCTAATCCGGGTTGCCTGTTGCTAAACAAAGCCGCAGGATAGGGGTGTGGAAGTAGCCATAGCTTTGCTTAGCTGAGAGCACACAAGGTAAAGTTCATGTGAACGTGGATGAAAACGTGTACGAAACCCGGTAAATGGCTGTGCGCGGTACGCACCACAGCTGAAACAGGAAGGATACGGGAAGACAATAAGGAAATGCTGCAGCATGGTAATTGGAGTACAAATGAGTAATTAACACCTAGGAACTCACAGTGGGCCATAGACAACAGCTAACAAGGCTGCTAGCAGCTACCTGCAGAACAGAAAAGGGGTGGTGCCGTAAAGCAAAGAAAAGAGAACTGTCATAGCAGAACAAAGCAAATTTGCAGTAGATCAGCTACATAACACATTTCCCAACACAATCCTGGGTTGTGAAAGTACAAAACAAGAAATCCGGCAGCTGGATGCATGCCTGACAATGGGAGGGGAATCTGGTTGAAAATTGAAGTAAACAGCAATAGATGAATCACGGCAGCCAAATCAACACCAAAGGCCCCACAATAGCAGTACCTGCTGTAAAACCAATAATTAAGATACCCTGCAGCTGGAACAGTACAAACACACCCAATTGCACCAGCATCATCCATTGCACAATAGTATAAGGTGTGAAAGCCCCCCATACACACTTGTGCATTCGCAAACACTCTGCACCATTGGTGTATACAGACAGGGAACTTTTAATATGTACATGTTAGGAGCCACCATAGCTTTGATTCACCAGCATGTGCTGGAGACTGATGGTGGTGTGGAGGATGATGCTGACAACCATCTCAGGCACTGGAAGAGGAGAAGAGTGTTCAGACCCAGGATAACCTACCAGGGGCTACATGATCTGGAGATAGTAGAGCGTTACAGGGTGGACAGGGACATCATACAGCAACTTGTTGAGCTGTGCCAGCCACGCCTCAGAGCCAGAAGTAATAGAGGGGAACCCATCCCAGTGGACACGAAGGTATGTGTAAGCTTGAGAATACTAGCCACAGGTACCTTCCAACAGCCAACTGGGGATATCATGGGGATCTCACAGGCATCAGCATCCAGGGTACTCCACCAGTTCCTGGATGCCATGTTACCACATGCCAATGAGCACATATAATTCCCCCGAACACAGGAGGAGTTGGCTAGCAATATGTGTCTCTTCCACCATGTGGCAGACTACCCAGAGGTACTGGGTGCAATAGACTGCACGCACATACACATCAAGTCACCACCCGGTGAGCAGGGTAGGCACTACATAAACCACAAGGGATACCCCTCCATCAACTGCCAGGTCATGTGCAATGCCCAGGGCATTATTATGGATATGTGTGCTGGCAGCCCTGGAAGCTATCACAACTCCCACATCTGGCATGCCTCACAGCTGTATCAGGTATTTGCCAGGGGGGAACATCCCATATGGCCACCTGGTGGGGGATGCTGGCTATGCACTGGAACCGTGGATGATGACTCCCATCAGAAATGCACACACAGCCACACAAGAACGCCATAATGAGGCACACGCAGAATCCAGAATCATCATAGAGTGCGTGTTTGGGATGCTGAAATCACGGTTCCGTTACTTGGACATATCTGGTGAAGCCTTGCAGCACTCTCCAGGCACATGTGCCCACATCTTCATAGTATGTGCCATGCTACACAATATGATCCTGCGGAAACAGCTGCAGCAAGGACAGAATGGTGAAGGCCCTCACAGCCCACCACCATTGCCAAGGGACCCACAGGCACAGAGGGACTCAGACCACAAACACCCTGTGCTTGCCGCAGTAGGCAGATGGAGGTGTGCCCAGTATGCCCATGCCTTGGCAAAGAGGAAACATATAGCACACACACTGGCAGTGTAGGTACTCATGGACTGACACCCTTCTCCACCTGCACACACAACAAACATGGTTGGCACACACACACACGACCACCTGTAAATTGTCGTGTATAGGTGGTCTACTGTATGCATCCTACATAGGTAGCCCTCAACTATTGTACACACAACCGCCATTGGCACAAGGAAAGTCAATACCTGAACAGTAAATTAAGCTATCAGCATGTGTACATACTGTATGTAGAGGTTCATAGATACATAGGTAGGTACATGCCAAACTGCCGAGGCCACTCATAAGCATAGGCAAAAGGTGTCTGCTGTCACCACCCCATCGATTAACTAACTGTCCCTCTGTGGAGCAGAGCCAATTGCAGGATCCCTGGGGTGTATCCACTGTACCCCACCCACTCTGCAAGTATTCCCTGGAATGTTAGTGAGGGGTTTTGTATAATGTAATCAGGGATGTAGTTCCAAATAATGGGGAGTATCCCTGACAGGAATCTTCTCAGATGTTTACATGTTACATAGTATACCTTAAACACAGCTTGCATATATAGGTAGTTCTCCACAGAATAATAAACATGTGGAACACACAACTGCCGAAATGTGCGTTAATCACCCTTGTACTACCAGTGCCTGCTCTGAGAGGTAAGATATCACTGCCAGGATTAGAACACTCAACCATGTACACAATCTTCACAATAACATACCACTAAGCTACCTGAGATGTACCAATGGCAGTCATGTATACTGACAGGATAAAACACAAAAGGTAGGAATGTGGGAATGTGTTGAAATAGGACAAACCGGCATGTTCCAATGAAAGGTGTATGATATATATACATATATATATATATATATATATATATATTATATATATAGAGAGGGAGAGGGAGAGAGAGAGAGAGAGATATGTCAATATATTGGGATATACATATATATGTAGATATATAGATAGGTTAACAACATCTACATAACCATGGAGGTACATATAAATGAGATACCTACCACATACCGACTGCTTTACGTACTGACGCACGTAAGCCTGAGGCTTAAGGTCCGAAAGAACACAGTACCAAAACACCAGATGCGCGAGGTGTAAAATCACGATGTTAAGGGACAGTTAGTCAGTGCTTCTGGTGTTGCGGTTCAGGTAGTTTACTGTGTGTTAGTATGTTTCCTAGGGTTGTAGTGTGTTTAATTGTGCGTTCTGGGTGTGGTGTGTGTTCTTGGGGGCATGTAATGTGTGGGTGTGGGTTAGCTTTGTGCGTCTGTTTGCATGATCTAGGAGGTAGAATATTAAAGTAGGGGGGTGTGGGGGGTGCAGACACCTACATGGGGGTGTAGCCACTTGCTCTTACATAGTGTAGGATGGTTTGTTTGGATGTGGTGGGTAGCAGTGTGTCTGTGTGTGCGTGTGTGTGTTCTATGTTCGTGTTACTTTCGCAAGTTACTATCGCTGTCGGTAATGTGGGGTATGGGAGTCTGGGCCCAGTACTGTGTGAGTCAGAACTGTGTGGTTTTGGGATTCCATAGGTATCCCGTATACAGCAGTTGAAGTGTTCATATATGTGTATAACATGGACCATAGCAATCACACATTCCGCCACTACCAACCTTTATGAACAAAGGATATGGAGAGTATCCCGTATAGTGACACGTG
>NC_056745.1:579818525-579827884 GCF_019279795.1 Protopterus annectens | reverse complement strand
AGTAGAATGCACACAGTTGCTACTGGTGAGGTGAGGACCACTGCCTATGTGCAAATCATCATTACAGTACTGTGCACCTACATGACGTGCCACAGAGAATACACATGTACAGGTAGTCAGTATGGCCTAAGATCGGGGACATCAACATGGATAGTAGAATGCATCACCTGGATGGGGGGAGGGGTCTTAGTTCAGTATGGTAACATACATCCTCACCCCAGGGACCAGACAGCCCTACATACACACACTGTGGCATTCAGTACTGAATACACCTATGTCACTCACATACAGATACCTCACATGTGTGAGATACATGCCCCTGCCTATGTGCTGTTTTCTACATGGCAGTCTGTACAGATGTGTACATTAGTGTACAGGAGAGTGAGTAACAATTGAGATGCATTCCCCACCATACGTGACATATATGGACACACACGCAACCACACATGCCAGTACTGTGAATCTCAGACCTGCCTAGTTCATGATATGTATGAAAGATGTACAGCAGTATTGCACGCGTTACAAACTGTAATGATGCTTCCTGTGGCAACATTGCTGATATATGCACACGGGATGTCTTAACTATTAACAGGTGTCAAGTGATTTACCTTCACTGTCACCCTGACCACTGTCTAAGTTATGTATTATGTCCTTCAATTAACGAAACCATTGCTTACAAGTTAAACAGGTTATTGTAGGACCGCTTGTAACATACCTGTGAGCTGTCCACAGCAAACATCCATCTGCAAAGATGCCCCACCACTTAGTTATTTCCACACATCTGTCCATACCTGAGGTACATCTTTCCGTACATTCAGCATATCACCATATACAGTTGGTAATGTTGAGGCTGCACTGCAACTGCATGATGTACTAGGATACGTCACCTGCATACATCAGCAACTGCACACACATGTTATCTGAACGCATAACACTATGTGTACAGGTGTGTAGGTCCTACAATCCTGACATTTGGGCATGTTTGTAGGCATTGCAATTGGTGGAAATGTGTAATGACATACATGACACATGGACTGTTGTATATGATGGGTGTAATGGGTGACTGGTACAGAGGGAATGTTACCTCTGTCAACACTGATATCACACCTTATGTACTGTTAGCATTCAGCAGCCATGGACCTACATTTCATTACATGTGTGTAATGGCTGTAGCCACCTGTTTGCACAAAGGACAACAACAGCTATGCTATTTACATGTATGTTGTGTGTGTGTGTGTGTGTGTGTGTGTGTGTGTGTGTGTGTGTGTGTGTGTGTGTGTGTGTGTGTGTGTGTGGCATGTACATACCCAGGGCAGGTACATGTATGTCATATCCATACATGAGGGTGTGTACTGGTGTACAGCAACAGTCATCTGCTAATAGTGGAAAGTACCGAGGGCCCCTGGTATGTGTACAGCTGACCTGGTTACAGACAGTGGTATCATTGCATTGCATAACACATGATGCAACTGTGTTAGTACATGGGTACTCTCTACAGATGATGTAGAGCTTGGTACAGTACACAGGTCAAGGGTAACATGGTGGTGTACTCTTATATGTCCTACAACATGTATGGATGCATGTTGGTGGTCCGAGGGCATGGTGGTGTCTGAGGTTTACATCCTAGAATGTAGCATGTGACACTGTGTCCTGCACATGACTCATCTGTGATGCCTTTCATGGGGGGACCGGTCAGTACATGTGAGCGGCCTTTATGTATGTGGGGACACCACCTGGAGCAGTCTGTACCTGTGTTATGGCTAACATGTCTGGTTCTGAGGTATATGGTGGTAGTGCTAGGTTCTGAGGTATATGGTGGTAGTGCTATTGTGCACTACAGAGCCATCAGCCAGGTGTTCCTCACTGCACAGATGTCAGTACACCCCATTGTTGGATCTACAGTGATCAGCTGTGATTATGGATGCTACACATCTAGCACTGGTTAGCATAAGAAAACAATGCAGTTGCCTTGTAGGTGTATGGGAGTTATCCTGTGTTTAGGACATTTGCCTTGGAATGGCACTGTGTGGGCGGATGTGACTTGGGTATTATCCCCACTCTCTTGAATCATGGATGCATATGATATGTGTCAAAGGCCTGTCTACTGTCAGCCATGTCATCCCAGAATGACATATGATGTTGTGTAAAAGACCGGTGTCAAATATATGTAGAGCAGCGTTCCTGCTAACAATGACAACTACTAACACCAGAGCCCATTACAATGTGTTCTTTATGTCTACCTGTAATAGCATGGCCACTGTGGCCTTCCGTGTTTAGCATCAGAGTGCATCCCAGTCAGCCCTGTGCTACTAAGAGTATGAGCATGCCCAGTATTTCCTTGTGTAGATGGACACATAGTGCATTCTGAACAGCCCTGTGCTACTAAGTGTGTGAGCATGCCCAGTGACACCTTGTGTTGGTTATGTGGCTCTGTGTATGGGCATGACCATTGTAACCCTGTATAGTGGTAGTAGTCGTCCATTCCACAGATGGTCATAATCCAGGTCAGGATGGATTCCTACTTTAAACACACAGGTTCACCGGTATGTACATCTTAACTGCCAGCATCTTTGTTGATGTCCGCATTCCCAGAAGGTCATAATGACAGCCTTGAAATGTGTAGTCTGTGTGGAGCGACTCATAAGTATGTAGTATTGTAATAGCAATCTGTAAATAGGCAGGTGTTCCGTTCCCACCACTGGCGTGTGTGTGTGTGTGTGTGTGTGTGTGTGTGTGTGTGTGTGTGTGTGTGTGTGTGTGTCCATTTGCCTGAGGACTGAGTAATGCTTTTAGACTGCTCACACTCCATACATTTCTTATACCCACCTTTGACAAGGCTGATGACATCATCCATCTACAAATACAGCTCTGGGAGTGCTGTGTCCCAGTAATCTCAGTAGCGTGTTCTGTAACTGTGTAATGCTGTAGTGTAATAAAGTAGTTGGGTCGGTGTTCTAGTCCCACACTTGCCGTGTGTGTGTGTGTGTGTGTGTGTGTGTGTGTGTGTGTCCCTGTTTGCCTGAGGACTGAGTAATGCTTTTAGACTGCTCACACTCCATACATTTCTTATACCCAGCTTTGGCAAGGCTGATGATGTCATCCATCTAAAAATACAGCTCTTGGAGTGCTGTGTCCCAGTAATCTCGGTAGCGTGTTCTGTAACTGCATAATGCTGTAGTGTATTAAAGTAGTTAGGTTGGTGTTCTAATTCCAGACAAGCCAAGTGTGTGTGTTTGTGTATGTGTGTCTGCCTGCGTGAGACAAGTACAGTGCTTTGTAGTATTCACTGTAGCACGTGCCCTAAATGTGTATTGCTGCAGTGTGATAAGGTAGGGGTTTGTATACAGGACATGGCAAGTGTGTGTTTGTCTGTTAGAGCCTGTGTAGAGGTGGCCATGATTGTCTTACCATTGGACATGTTTGGGAGTGGGTTTTGTAGTTTTCCTATATGGTATCTGTCTTATGATACACTGGCCACCTCATGAGGAGTACAGCTGTCAGTCAGCCACGGGACTGTGTTGGCAAGCCATACCCATACATCTGGCAAAAGGCCTGGTGAACTAAGTATGCCGCCCTACTAGTACCCGGTATATGTCCCGCACCCATGTGCCATGCACAAACAAACTTGCCTAGGATATCCCGCTATGTTGCTAGTACCATGCACATTGAGGACAGATAGTAGGCATGGTGTGAATGCAGTGGCCTGCAGAGGACATGGCACCCTACACAGTGGTACAATAGGCACATATATGTGGACATTGTGCCTGCACTATGTTCCACACTGAATGCCTGCAACATATGTGGTGCCATCAAATGTGATCCACAAAGGCCAGACAATGCTGTAGACATGTGCCCTGTATGGACCCATGCCACTGACACCACGGAATACCTGTATCATACTATCCTTTCAGGTGCAAAGCCGACCTGCTCAATATAAGCAGGTTTCGCCACACCAGGCCAGTATTGGCATATCAGGGTATAACAGGCTGTGTACACAACATGTGTCTGCCAAACCAGGTACACCTCTACATGTCATTGTACAGTACTGTGGGACATGCACATCCCAGGCAATGTCCATGTGAAGGACTATCAAACACAGACATGGCATGCATTGCAAAGCTATGGCCCTACACATTGGTAACCAGGATGTCAGGCCAGATAATGCAGTACCCATCTGTGTGGGACATTGCAGACACTACACCCCTGTACTGCACACCGTTGTTGGGTGACTCAATGGCAAGGATTACCCCTCACCCAGCCGTGTACAGCCATCTTGCACAGCCAAACACTACACACCCATGGAGCAATGCATACATGCATGCCATTACTGGCACCCTGTGTCTGCACGTGGGTTGTGATGCTCCCAACCACAGTCACTCCCAGTATAAACCTCGTTGGCATACCAACAGATGTCAAGCACTTTCACATGCCCTAGCCCATAGAACCTCCAGATATCCCCTGTGGTGCATGTGGTCCTGTGCATTACTGCAGTGTGGCAAACTAAGTAGTTACGTTGTGTATTTGTGGCCCTGGCAAAGGTGTCAATATGTGTCCATTAAAGAGTGTGGTTGTGGTGACAATGGCATCCGTTCACGTGGACATACATGTGTTCCACACCTAATGTATGTCTACTATATCTGTTGCAGATGTCACTCACTCACCTACACACATGTGTTCTTACAGCACAGCAACATGTCGCCTTTGTGGCACATGTAGTAATGTCATGCACATGTAATAGTAATGAGTAGTCAGGGGTTTGATCCCTGTACTGTTCGGCATGTGGCAGATGATGCTTATGGTTAAGGCTCCAAGCCCTTCCCTGGTGTACATTGCCTGTCCCACCCACACCCTCTCTGGTGAATGTGAAGGTGTACACCTGCACAGCAGCAGCATGTGTATTGTAAGTGATGGAAATGGTCAGGTGATGGCCTCTGCACCTATTGCAGTCCTCCTCTAGCTGATTGCATGTGGTACAGCTGTGATGGTGTTCTCATAGCCATCCGCATGATAAACACAGTACACTATCTAGGGAAACATGTTGTTATCTGGCCATGACAGTCGCTGTGAGTGGTACCTGGATGTGGTGTTCTGACACAGCATCACAGATGATATCTGGATGTACCTCAATCATTTTCCACAGTGGGAAATAGCCTAAAGACAGGAGGGTGATGTGCCACACATGACTACAGCATGCAAGTGTAGCTATGCTGCATTGAGACTACTGCCTGGATAACATGTGTGTGGTAATGGCTATTCTGCATGTTATAATGCAGACATGACAGTACTCTGTTCATGAGGGACTCCCATCTGTAGGGCCATCTGTGAACTGGTCAGTGTGTGCAACCATTTGATTCCTGTGTTACACACTGAACACACATCTGTGCACAGCAGAAGCATGGTGTGAGGATTGCAGACAGTACATGATGATAGGGATGTTTTACTGCCATCGCATCCCTGACTGGACATGTGTCACATGAGACAGTGGTATGACAGACACTCTGTGGGATTCCCAGTAACAAGCCAATGATGGACAACTGTTCATAGCTGCAGTCACACGTCTACTACACATTGTATAGTTGGCATGCAGTATATATGCATGTGTTGTGCTCCCTCTGCAAATGTATACCATCTGTTGTGTTGGATTGCTGGTGATATCTATGCATACTGTCATAGGTAATCCTGTATGCTGTTGTCTATCACTAAGCCATATGTGGGTTTAAAATGCAACACCATAGGCTGAATGGGTTGGGTGGTCCCGGCAGAACCTCCTGTCCCACTTCAGCTGACCATGGCACTGGGCACTAGCACATCTGGGGCCCAGCCATAGACATCAACCTCTGCTGCCTCTGCACCACCTTCTGGTGGTACCACCACTGAGGATGGAGCATGTCCCCCCTGGGAGCGGGACCAGACAGGTACATATCTGCTGTCGTGTGGTCCTGGGCATGTTGCATTGGTGGTTCCCTAAGGGGTTATGAAGCCAGATACGCCAGTTCAAGGGTGGAGTGTCACATTTACAGGTGGATGCTGCCCCTCCTGGACAGCCCCCAGCACTGTCTCCTTTGCAGCTGTGTAGGTGCAGTGGCAGTTGCCCATGGCTGGGGACCTCCATCCCTCTCTTCCCATGGGCTTTTGAATGCCAAAGACCCATCCCCGCCCAGGGTGTATCCCGCCATGTGTCATATACCAACCATGTATGCTGTCTTTTCTGTGATCCTACCTATCCTCCACGGCCATACCTACACTCCTTCCCCAACATCTGACCCTCACCTACAGACACATAAGGCCATTTGGCTCCTAGGACAACATCTGCCCTATACATAGCTGTCCATTACACACATGTGCCCACTGGACACATGAAACCCTTGTAATATGCATCACAGCATACTCCTGTTCTCCTCACCCCTGTCACTCAGCGCACGATCCTGGTATGCACATCACTCCTATGTGGTCCAGGTACAAGTGATAAGGATGACCCCATTGTACACACAACACTACCGGTCCTTCTATGGTTACCCCATTTACCTTTATCATGATGATGATGTTGCACACAGCACCTTGCAAGAGTACTGTTCACACATAATGATTGGACAGGTACTGTTGTGTTAATGTACATTACATGCACAAAGTGATGTATATGGCCAATTTACAACTATTTGCATGTATGACTGACACATGTCTGTCTGAGGGAGTCTTGTGATCACATAGAGCAACACTACTACATAATACAGGCATCGCTGGTGTTTCCCGTTTCATTCGTTTGTAATGCTTTGTTGCCACATGGTATGTTCCTGATACATCTCTAAATATGTATGTACCTATATGCTGGATATAAACACTCACATATACATCTACATGATGGGATACATTCCTATACTGTTGAATGACTGCGCTGTATGATATGTTTGTGGTACTGTCCGTTGTCCGTATATCTGCCATGGCATACTGGTAATACACATTAGCTGTGTGCACAGGGTCCTGGTTCTGACCCTTGCAAAGGACGTTTATTTGGTTGCAGGGCAGAACAAGCCCATTGGATACGGAGGGAGTAAGGCACATTAAAGCAGTTGGGAGCGGGTGTACGTGGGTTTGCATGGTGTTAAGCACTACTGACCTCTGGTTACAGCCTCTTATGCTCAGTCAGCCTCTACATTGCTTTACCAGTGCAATACTCGCATACTGGTTGCCAAACACACTTACACCCGCTCGCTCCCACACTTGCAAATGCACCAACATTGGTGCTTGCATCTGTCACTCACACCCTTGGGTGGGAGCGAGGACCACAATATTACCTTGTGATGCCTATTACATCGGACTACTTGACTACAGTATTGGGATTGGCTGCCCATTAGGCAACGGCATCGCGTTTGACTGTATGGAATCAGCAGCTTGTCCATTGAATCAATCATATTTGTGTGTACCTCATACAATGTGCTCCCACCTTGTGATATCTGTTACGTCAGACTACATGAATACAGTATCGGGAATGGCTGCCTATTAGGCGACGGCATGGCGTTCGACTGTACGGAATCAGCGGCCTGTCCGGTGAATCAATCATATTTGTGTGTTTCTCATACAATCTGCTCCCACCTTGTGAAGCCTATCACATCGGACTACATGACTACAGTCATAGCCGGCCTTAGGCATAGGCCAACTAAGCCACCTCCTAGGGTGCCGCTTTAGTGGAGGCACTTTACCAGTATTTATTTGGTGTAGGTAGACCAGGATGGGGGCACTGGGTGGTTTGGTGGGGGTGACATTGTGCCCTTTGCCTAGGGCACCAGTTGACCTAAGGCCACTCCAGACTACAGTGTCGGGAATGGCTGCCCATTAGGCGATGGCATGGCATTCGACTGTACGGAATCAGCGGCCTGTCCAGTGAATTAATCATATTAATTGTGTGTTCCTCATACAATCTGCTCCCACCTTGTGATGCCTATTACATCGGACTACATGACTACAGTATCGGGAATTGCTGCCCATTAGGCGAAGGCATGGTGTTTGACTGTACGAAATCAGTGGCCTGTCCAGTGAATTAATCATATTTGTGTGTTCCGCATACAATCTGCTCCCATCTGGCTGATACATGGGAACCGAGACTCTTCAATACAGACAAGTAGTTGGGTTATGGGAGCCACATCCGCCAGCCGAGTCATGCTACAGCATACCTATTATAGGTTTGCCAACTTTTCAATTAGCCAAGGTGGGACTTTAAGGTTACCACCTGTCCCACTTTGCGAGGGACACTGCAAAAATAATCAAGACATAGCAAATGTTCTGATTACAGGACATTATTATATTCTACATTTCATTAATAGTTGCATAAAACAGTTATTTTATATATGAAACTTCTATATGTTATGTGAAGTAGCATAAGCAATTCAAATGTAACTAGATTAAGCTTTTATTTGTGCAAATAAGTATAAACCTGTACTATGCATGGCTGTAGGTATGTTTTGTCCTGGAAAGTCTGACATTTCTACAGAACATGTCCCACTTTGGCCATTTGGAAAGGTGGCAACCCTATAGAACCTGTATGTAGAGACGTCAGACTTTGCAGGGAAACACATACCCACAGCCAATAGAAAGGGGAGTACTTCACTGTTTTGCCTAAGTAAAAGGTTACTCTTGTAGCATTATAGTTGCTTATACTGTTACTAATAACATTTAGGTGTTTCAGGTGCAAAATAATTGTTTTATGCAACCACTACAGACAATATAAGTAATCTTTGCCATAAATCACAGGACATTTGCCATAATTACAGTTATTTTGCAGGACACAACTGCCCAAATGGGAGTGTCCCTCACAAAGGTGGACAGGGGGTAACCCCAACCCTATTATTCTATCAACTTTCTAAGGTAGTCGGCGGAACATGCGCTTTCTCTCACTATCAGGCCTCTCATACGAATGGAGAAGAATGAACACTGAATCAGGGACACTGCATAACGACCTCAGGGACACATTTAGAAGGTTGGTGCTATTAACCTGACACATTGACAGACCCAGAGCACATATGTATTCATACACATTGTCTGAGGTACATGCTGTTTAGGACTCTTATGTATTGTCATTATTCATTATATGTATTCCGCCACCTTTACTCCTAATATCACTAGTTCTAGGAGGGTTTAGTTGGGACAGTGTTAGATTCTGATTCGTAATCACGGACGTCCCTGGTAATCGGGGACAGTTCGATGATATGGTCCCTATGTGTTCCCCCAATGGTTTACGGACTGTCCAGTAGATGTGCTCTTAAGGTTTGGGAGGTATGGGCATCTGCTATACCCACATCGGAATATTACTTACACCCACGGGGCGGTCCTAATACGTGTCTGCCAGCCAACACCTGCATGCCTAG